>NC_132937.1:102479531-102765642 GCF_034638445.1 Ciconia boyciana | reverse complement strand
GGCCTGACACAGCACAGCCTGGCACAGCACTGACACAGCACAGCACAGCACAACTGGCCTGGCACAGCACAGCACAGCACAGCACAGCCTGGCCTGGCACAGCACCTTTGCACAGCACAGCACAGCCTGGCACAAGCACAGCACACAGCCACAGCACAGCACAGCACAGCACAGCACAGCTTTGCTGTACAGCACAGCACAGCACAGCACAGCACAGCCTGTACAGCACCAGCACAGCACAGCACAGCTGTACAGCACAGCACAGCTGGCACAGCACCTTTGCTGGCACAGCACAGCACAGCACAGCACAGCACAGCACAGCACAGCACAGCACAGCACAGCGGCACCGGCACAGCACAGCACAGCACAGCACAGCACAGCACAGCACAGCACAGCACAGCACAGCACAGCACAGCACAGCACAGCACAGCACAGCACAGCACAGCACAGCAGCGGGACAGCACAGCACAGCACAGCACAGCACAGCACAGCACAGCACAGCACAGCACAGCACAGCACAGCACAGCACAGCACAACGCACAGCACAGCACAGCACAGCACAGCTTTGCTGGCACAGCACAGCACAGCACAGCACAGCACAGCACAGCACAGCACAGCACAGCACAGCACAGCACAGCACAGCACAGCACAGCACAGCACAGCACAGCACAGCACAGCACAGCACAGCACAGCACAGCACAGCACAGCACAGCACAGCACAGCACAGCACAGCACAGCACAGCACAGCACAGCACAGCACAGCACAGCACAGCACAGCACAGCACAGCACAGCACAGCACAGCACAGCACAGCACAGCACAGCACAGCACAGCACAGCACAGCACAGCACAGCACAGCACAGCACAGCACAGCACAGCACAGCACAGCACAGCACAGCACAGCACAGCACAGCACAGCACAGCACAGCACAGCACAGCACAGCACAGCACAGCACAGCACAGCACAGCGCTGTACAGCACAGCACAAGCCTGGCACAGCACAGCACCAGCACAGCACAGCTGGCCAGCACTGGCACAGCACAGCACAGCACAGCACAACACTGGCTGGCTGGCACAGCACAGCACAGCTGTACAGCACAGCACCAGCACAGCACAGCACAACTGGCACAGCACAGCACAGCACTGGCACAGCACAGCACTCAGCCTGGCCTGGCACAGACACAGCACCAGCACAGCACAGCACAGCACAGACACAGGCACAGCACGGGCACAGCACAGCACAGCACAGCACCTTCTTTCCTTTCCAGCACAGGCACCAGCACAGCACAGCACAGCACAGCACAGCACAGCACAGCACAGCACAGCACAGCACAGCACAGCACAACGCTGGCACAGCACACAGCACAGCACAGCACAGCACAGCACCAGCACAGCACAGCACAGCACAGCACAGCACAGCTGTACAGCACAACTGGCACAGCACAGCACAGCACAGCACAGACACAGCACAGCACAGCACAGCACAGCCTGGCACCTGGCACAGCACAGCACAGCACAGCACAGCACAGCACAGCACTGGCCGCTTTCCAGCACAGCACAGCACAGCACAGCACAGCACAGCACAGCACAGCACAGCACAGCACACAGCACCAGCACCAGCACAGCACAGCACAGCACAGCACAGCACCAGCACAGCACAGCACAGCACAGCACAGCACAGCACAGCACAGCACAGCACAGCACAGCACAGCACAGCACAGCACAGCACAGCTGTTTACAGCACAGCACAGCACAGCACAGCACAGCACAACTGGCACAGCACAGCACAGCACAGGCACAGCACAGCACAGCACAGCACAGCACAGCACAGCACCGGCACAGCACAGCACAGCACAGCTGGCAGGCACAGCACAGACACAGCACAGCACAGCACAGCACAGCACAGCACAGCTGTACAGGCCACAGCACCTGGCACAGCACAGCCCACAGCACAGCACAGCACAGCACAGCACAGCACAGCACCTTTGCTGTACGCGGCACAGCTGGCCTGGCACAGCACAGCACAGCTGTACAGCCTGTTTCTTTCTTTCTTTCAGCACAGCACAGCACAGCACAGCACAGCACAGCACAGCACAGCACAGCACAGCACAGCACAGCACAGCACAGCACAGCACAGCACAGCACAGCACAGCACAGCACAGCACAGCACAGCACAGCACAGCACAGCACAGCACAGCACAGCACAGCACAGCACAGCACAGCACAGCACAGCCTGGCCACAGCACAGCACAGCACAGCACAGCACAGCACAGCACAGCACAGCACAGCACAGCACAGCTGGCCTGGCACAGCACAGCACAGCACAGCACAGCACAGCACAGCACAGCACAGCACAGCACAGCACAGCACAGCACAGCACAGCACAGCACAGCACAGCACAGCACAGCACAGCACAGCACAGCACAGCACAGCACAGCACAGCACAGCACAGCACAGCACAGCACAGCACAGCACAGCACAGCACAGCACAGCACAGCACAGCACAGCACAGCACAGCACAGCACAGCACAGCACAGCACAGCACAGCACAGCACAGCACAGCACAGCACAGCACAGCACAGCACAGCACAGCACAGCACAGCACAGCACAGCACAGCACAACGCACAGCACAGCACAGCACAGCACAGCACAGCACAGCACAGCACAGCACAGCACAGCACAGCACAGCACAGCACAGCACAGCACAGCACAGCACAGCACAGCACAGCACAGCACAGCACAGCACAGCACAGCACAGCACAGCACAGCACAGCACAGCACAGCACAGCACAGCACAGCACAGCACAGCACAGCACAGCACAGCACAGCACAGCACAGCACAGCACAGCACAGCACAGCACAGCACAGCACAGCACAGCACAGCACAGCACAGCACAGCACAGCACAGCACAGCACAGCACAACACAGCACACAGCACAGCACAGCACAGCACAGCACAGCACACAGCACAGCACAGCACAGCACAGCACAGCACAGCACAGCACAGCACACAGCACAGCACAGCACAGCACAGCACAGCACAGCACTGACACAGCACAGCACAGCACAGCACAGCACAGCACAGCACAGCACAGCACAGCACAGCACAGCACAGCACAGCACAGCACAGCACAGCACAGCACAGCACAGCACAGCACAGCACAGCACAGCACAGCACAGCACAGCACAGCACAGCACAGCACAGCACAGCACAGCACAGCACAGCACAGCACAGCACAGCACAGCACAGCACAGCACAGCACAGCACAGCACAGCACAGCACAGCACAGCACAGCACAGCACAGCACAGCACAGCACAGCACAGCACAGCACAGCACAGCACAGCACAGCACAGCACAGCACAGCACAGCACAGCACAGCACAGCACAGCACAGCACAGCACAGCACAGCACAGCACAGCACAGCACAGCACAGCACAGCACAGCACAGCACAGCACAGCACAGCACAGCACAGCACAGCACAGCACAGCACAGCACAGCACAGCACAGCACAGCACAGCACAACTGGCACAGCACAGCACAGCACAGCACAGCACAGCACAGCACAGCACAGCACAGCACAGCACAGCACAGCACAGCACAGCACAGCACAGCACAGCACAGCACAGCACAGCACAGCACAGCACAGCACAGCACAGCACAGCACAGCACAGCACAGCACAGCACAGCACAGCACAGCACAGCACAGCACAGCACAGCACAGCACAGCACAGCACAGCACAGCACAGCACAGCACAGCACAGCACAGCACAGCACAGCACAGCACAGCACAGCACAGCACAGCACAGCACAGCACAGCACAGCACAGCACAGCACAGCACAGCACAGCACAGCACAGCACAGCACAGCACAGCACAGCACAGCACAGCACAGCACAGCACAGCACAGCACAGCACAGCACAGCACAGCACAGCACAGCACAGCACAGCACAGCACAGCACAGCACAGCACAGCACAGCACAGCACTGGCCTGGCACAGCACAGCACAGCACAGCACAGCACAGCACAGCACAGCACAGCACAACCTGGCCTGCACAACCTGGCACAGCACAGCACAGACACAGCACAGCACAGCACAGCACAGCACAGCACAGCACAGCACAGCACAGCACAGCACAGCACAGCACAGCACAGCACAGCACAGCACAGCACAGCACAGCACAGCACAGCACAGCACAGCACAGCACAGCACAGCACAGCACAGCACAGCACAGCACAGCACAGCACAGCACAGCACAGCACAGCACAGCACAGCACAGCACAGCACAGCACAGCACAGCACAGCACAGCACAGCCTGGCACAGCACAGCACAGCACAGCACAGCACAGCACAGCACAGCACAGCACAGCACAGCACAGCACAGCACAGCACAGCACAGCACAGCACAGCACAGCACAGCACAGCACAGCACAGCACAGCACAGCACAGCACAGCACAGCACAGCACAGCACAGCACAGCACAGCACAGCACAGCACAGCACAGCACAGCACAGCACAGCACAGCACAGCACAGCACAGCACAGCACAGCACAGCACAGCACAGCACAGCACAGCACAGCACAGCACAGCACAGCACAGCACAGCACAGCACAGCACAGCACAGCACAGCACAGCCTGGCACAGCACAGCACAGCACAGCACAGCACAGCACAGCACAGCACAGCACAGCACAGCACAGCACAGCACAGCACAGCCTGACACAGCACAGCACAGCACAGCACAGCACAGCACAGCACAGCACAGCACAGCACAGCACAGCACAGCACAGCACAGCACAGCACAGCACAGCACAGCACAGCACAGCACAGCACAGCACAGCACAGCACAGCACAGCACAGCACAGCACAGCACAGCACAGCACAGCACAGCACAGCACAGCACAGCACAGCACAGCACAGCACAGCACAGCACAGCACAGCACAGCACAGCACAGCACAGCACAGCACAGCACAGCACAGCACAGCACAGCACAGCACTGGCCTGGCACAGCACAGCACAGCACAGCACAGCACAGCACAGCACAGCACAGCACAGCACAGCACAGCACAGCACAGCACAGCACAGCCTGCAGCACAGCACAGCACAGCACAGCACAGCACAGCCTGGCACAGCACAGCACAGCACAGCACCAGCACAGCACAGCACAGCACAGCACAGCACAGCACAGCACAGCACTGGCCTGGCACAGCACAGCACAGCACAGCACAGCACAGCACAGCACAGCACAGCACAGCACAGCACAGCACAGCACAGCACAGCCTGGCACTGGCCACAGCACAGCACAGCACAGCACAGCACAGCACAGCACAGCACAGCACAGCACAGCACAGCACAGCACAGCACAGCACAGCACAGCACAGCCTGGCACAGCACAGCACAGCACAGCACAGCACAGCACAGCACAGCACAGCACAGCACAGCACAGCACAGCACAGCACAGCACAGCACAGCACAGCACAGCACAGCACAGCACAGCACAGCACAGCACAGCACAGCACAGCACAGCACTGGCACAGCACAGCACAGCACAGCACAGCACAGCACAGCACAGCACAGCACAGCACAGCACAGCACAGCACAGCACAGCACAGCACAGCACAGCACAGCACAGCACAGCACAGCACAGCACAGCACAGCACAGCACAGCACAGCACAGCACAGCACAGCACAGCACAGCACAGCACAGCACAGCACAGCACAGCACAGCACAGCACAGCACAGCACAGCACAGCACAGCACAGCACAGCACAGCACAGCACAGCACAGCACAGCACAGCACAGCACAGCACAGCACAGCACAGCACAGCACAGCACAGCACAGCACAGCACAGCACAGCACAGCACAGCACAGCACAGCACAGCACAGCACAGCACAGCACAGCACAGCACAGCACAGCACAGCACAGCACAGCACAGCACAGCACAGCACAGCACAGCACAGCACAGCACAGCACAGCACAGCACAGCACAGCACAGCACAGCACAGCACAGCACAGCACAGCACAGCACAGCACAGCACAGCACAGCACAGCACAGCACAGCACAGCACAGCACAGCACAGCACAGCACAGCACAGCACAGCACAGCACAGCACAGCACAGCACAGCACAGCACAGCACAGCACAGCACAGCACAGCACAGCACAGCACAGCACAGCACAGCACAGCCTGGCACAGGCACAGCACAGCACAGCACAGCACAGCACAGCACAGCACAGCACAGCACAGCCTGGCACAGCACAGCACAGCACAGCACAGCACAGCACAGCACAGCCTGGCACAGCACAGCACAGCACAGCACAGCACAGCACAGCACAGCACAGCACAGCACAGCACAGCACAGCACAGCACAGCACAGCACAGCCTGGCCTGGCACAGCACAGCACAGCACAGCACAGCACAGCACTGAGCACAGCACAGCACAGCACAGCACAGCACAGCACAGCACAGCACACAGCACAGCACAGCACAGCACAGCACAGCACAGCACAGCACAGCACAGCACAGCACAGCACAGCACAGCACAGCACAGCACAGCACAGCACAGCACAGCACAGCACAGCACAGCACAGCACAGCACAGCACAGCACAGCACAGCACAGCACAGCACAGCACAGCACAGCACAGCACAGCACAGCACAGCACAGCACAGCACAGCACAGCACAGCACAGCACAGCACAGCACAGCACAGCACAGCACAGCACAGCACAGCACAGCACAGCACAGCACAGCACAGCACAGCACAGCACAGCACAGCACAGCACAGCACAGCACAGCACAGCACAGCACAGCACAGCACAGCACAGCCTGGCCTGGCACAGCACAGCACAGCACAGCACAGCACAGCACAGCACAGCACAGCACAGCACAGCACAGCACAGCACAGCACAGCACAGCACAGCACAGCACAGCACAGCACAGCACAGCACAGCACAGCACAGCACAGCACAGCACAGCACAGCACAGCACAGCACAGCACAGCACAGCACAGCACAGCACAGCACAGCACAGCACAGCACAGCACAGCACAGCACAGCACAGCACAGCACAGCACAGCACAGCACAGCACAGCACAGCACAGCACAGCACAGCACAGCACAGCACAGCACAGCACAGCACAGCACAGCACAGCACAGCACAGCACAGCACAGCACAGCACAACTGGCCTGGCCTTTGGCACAGCACAGCACAGCACAGCACAGCACAGCACAGCACAGCACAGCACAGCACAGCACAGCACAGCACAGCACAGCACTGCACAGCACAGCACAGCACAGCACAGCACAGCACAGCACAGCACAGCACAGCACAGCACAGCACAGCACAGCACAGCACAGCACAGCACAGCACAGCACAGCACAGCACAGCACAGCACAGCACAGCACAGCACAGCACAGCACAGCACAGCACAGCACAGCACAGCACAGCACAGCACAGCACAGCACAGCACAGCACAGCACAGCACAGGCTGGCCTGGCACAGCACAGCACAGCACAGCACAGCACAGCACAGCACAGCACAGCACAGCACAGCACAGCACAGCACAGCACAGCACAGCACAGCACAGCACAGCACAGCACAGCACAGCACAGCACAGCACAGCACAGCACAGCACAGCACAGCACAGCACAGCACAGCACAGCACAGCACAGCACAGCACAGCACAGCACAGCACAGCACAGCACAGCACAGCACAGCACAGCACAGCACAGCACAGCACAGCACAGCACAGCACAGCACAGCACAGCACAGCACAGCACAGCACAGCACAGCACAGCACAGCACAGCACAGCACAGCACAGCACAGCACAGCACAGCACAGCACAGCACAGCACAGCACAGCACAGCACAGCACAGCACAGCACAGCACAGCACAGCACAGCACAGCACAGCACAGCACAGCACAGCACAGCACAGCACAGCACAGCACAGCACAGCACAGCACAGCACAGCACAGCACAGCACAGCACAGCACAGCACAGCACAGGCACAGCACAGCACAGCACAGCACAGCACAGCACAGCACAGCACAGCACAGCACAGCACAGCACAGCACAGCACAGCACAGCACAGCACAGCCTGGCACAGCACAGCACAGCACAGCACAGCACAGCACAGCACAGCACAGCACTGAGCCTGACACAACTGGCCTGGCCTGACAGCACAGCCTGGCCTGGCCTGGCCTGGCCTGGCACTGGCCTGGCACAGCACAGCACAGGCCTGACAGCACAGCACAGCATGGCCTGGCCTGGCCTGGCCTGGCCTGGCCTGGCCTGGCCTGGCCTGGCCTGGCCTGGCACAGCACAGCACAGCCTGGCCTGGCACAGCACAGCACACAGCACAGCACAGCACAGGCCTGGCACAGCACAGCACAGGCCTGGCCTGGCCTGGCACAGACACAGCACAGCACAGCCTGGCACAGCACAGCACAGCACAGCACAGCACAGCACAGCACAGCACAGCACAGCACAGCACAGCACTGGCCTGGCCTGGCACAGCACAGCACAGCACAGCACAGCACAGCACAGCACAGCACAGCACAGCACAGACACAGCACAGCACAGCACAGCACAGCACAGCACAGCACAGCACAGCACAGCTGGCACAGCACAGCACAGCACAGCACAGCACAGCACAGCACAGCACAGCACAGCACAGCACAGCACAGCACAGCACAGCACAGCACAGCACAGCACAGCACAGCACAGCACAGCACAGCACAGCACAGCACAGCACAGCACAGCACAGCACAGCACAGCACTGGCACAGCACAGCACAGCACAGCACAGCACAGCACAGCACAGCACAGCACAGCACAGCACAGCACAGCACAGCACAGCACAGCACAGCACAGCACAGCACAGCACAGCACAGCACAGCACAGCACAGCACAGCACAGCACAGCACAGCACAGCACAGCACAGCACAGCACAGCACAGCACAGCACAGCACAGCACAGCACAGCCTGGCACAGCACAGCACAGCACAGCACAGCACAGCACAGCACAGCACAGCACAGCTGGCCTGGCACAGCACAGCACTGGCCTGGCACAGCACAGCACAGCACAGCACAGCACAGCACAGCACAGCACAGCACAGCTGGCCTGGCACAGCACAGCACAGCACAGCACAGCACAGCACAGCACAGCACAGCCTGGCCTGGCACTGGCCTGGCACAGCACAGCACAGCACAGCCTGGCCTGGCACAGCACAGCACAGCACAGCACAGCCTGGCACAGCACAGCACAGCACAGCACAGCACAGCACAGCACAGCACAGCACAGCCTGGCCTGGCACAGCACAGCCTGGCCTGGCACAGCACAGCACAGCACAGCACAGCACAGCACAGCACAGCACAGCACTTGGCACAACACAGCACAACACAGCACAGCACAACACAACTGCTGGCCTGGCCTGGCACAACCTGGCACAGCACAGCACAACACAGCACAGCACAACACAGACACGCAGCTGTCTACAGCTACTTGCCCAGAGGTGGGCCATACAGTTTTTGCCTAAAAAAATCTGGACAGATCAACATATAACCATATCACCCCAAAGCTATGCTACCCCTGCCTTTAATGTTGCTACACTCCTGGGCAGGGCAGGTCCAAACCTGACACACAGAGACCGCACACAGACACCACAAAAAAACATGACCATGAGACGTAAGACGACTGCGAGAGAAAATGATTCCCATAGGGAAGATGCCTCTGGCACAGAAGCCCTACAGTGCCATGATGGCGCAAATGCTCCATAGCTTCCCCAGGAAAGAGAGGTGACTGCCACAGCCCATTAGAGAAAACTACCATAAAAAAATAGAACAATGGATGCATGAGAAGCTGGGCTTTAAGATCTAAGACCATTAAGGAAGCAGAGATGAAACGCCTAAAGAAGACTGTGGAAACAGAACTCTCAAGGGCAGAGCTGTGGGCATCACCTAGCTTGCCACCACAAGAGATGACCCCTCAGAAACATCTACAATGCAAAGCTTGCCAGACGTGCATGCTTTAAGCTACAATGGCAAGATAAAAAAGGCTCAACAGGGGCTATGCTGATGAGGCAATGCATTGGAGACCCTCAGGAGGGCTACTGCAGTGCCTGCTGATCACAAAGAGCTATGGACACATCAAGACCTGAAAAAGCTATGGTATAAGACACAGAAGAGAGACTACAGGAAATAAACAACACAGACACAGGCTGGAACTGCCCTGGCCAACACACACTAGTGTCATGCTGAAGAGTAATCTGCTCCCTTTACCTTTCCAAAGGGGACTGTTCCTGGACAGCCCTCTCCCCTACACTGACTTTATAACCCCTCCCTGCAATTCCCAACCTTGTTCACTCCCCAGCCCTGGTCCCTCAAATTAGCTTTCAGAGGACCGGGGATCTGATTCCATCCTCAAAAAAAAAGCTAGCTGGGATGTTGCTGCACTCAGCTAGTGGTTCTTCATCATCTGGGGGGAAAAAAAAAATGAAAAAAACAAACCACAAAACAGCGCTGGTATTCAGCATGGCACCGGTTACTGCCAACCTCTTCCACAACACCTAAGATGCCAAGATATACAAAGTTACCATTGCACTTGTGAGAAATCACCAGCCCCATGCTCCTCCTCTCTACTACCCTGCTTGCCTCAAATGCTCATCGGATTCAAAAGGAAGCCAGCACAGCTCCCACAAAACCAAAAGGTAAATGCTTAACCAAGATTCCATATAATACTTTGCTCTTAAATGGGGACGCAGCCAACAACCACCTCACCTTCTCAGACCACACCTCAGCAGGCGAACATGAACCCAAACCTACACCCTAACCCTAACCCTAACCCAAACCCCTAACCCTAACCTCAACCCTAACCCTAAACCCAACCCTAACCCTTACCCTAACCCTAACCCTAACCCTAACCCAAACCCTAACCCTTTTTTATCTCTGCTGGCGATGCCCTTGTTAATGCAGCCCAGCATCCAGTTTGCTTTCTTTGCCGCAGCAGCGCACTGTTCACTCATATCGAGCTTGTTCTCCACCGTCCAGGGTCCCTTTCCACAGCTGGTCCCCAGCTGGATAGATCCCAGCCTGTGCTGTACTCCTGGATTATGTTTTCCCAGGTGCAAGACCCTACACTTGTCCTTGTTGAACTTCATAAGGTTCTTGTCAGCCCACTCTTCCAGCCTATCCAGGTCTTCCTGCAGGGTGGCTCTCCCCTCCAAAGCGTCCGCTTCCGCACTCAGTTTGGTATCTTTGTCAAACTTCATCAGGGTACACTTGATCCCATCATCAAGATCACTTATGAAGATATTAAACAGCATTGGGCCCAATATCGAGACCTGGGAGACCCCACTTGTGCTAGGTTGCCAGTTTGAAAAGGAGCTATTTACCTCCTCCCTCTGCGTGCGGCCTGTCAGCCACTTCCCCACCCACTTGTCTACACCAGAATGCATCAGTTATTCCAGGAGGAAGCTGCAGGAAACTGTATCGAAAGCCTTGGAGAATCCAGGTAGACAACGGCCACCACTCGCCCCACATCAACCAAGCAGGTTACTTTGTCATAGAAGGCGATCAGGAGTGTCAAGCATAATTTGCCCTTGGTGAATCCGTGCTGGCTTTTCTCGATCATGTGCTTCATTTGACTTGTGATAGCCCCCAGGAGAATTCATTCCACAACTTTCCCAGGGACTGAAGTATGACTGATGAGCCTATAATTTCCTCAATCCTCCTTTAAGCCCTTCTCGTAGATGGGGGTGATATCTTTCGTAGAAGGTGATAGCCTTCTTCCAGTCTTCTGGGATGTCCCCTGATCTCCACAACTTCTCAAAGGTTATGGAGAGCGGCCCCACAATGACCTTTTTACGGTGCTCCACTTACCTCCTCTGTGAGTCTTTGGTGCATGGCTCGTTCCTCTGCATCTGCAAAAACAATAATATTGAACAAGTCACCCAGATGCAGAGCGATAGCTTAACAATTCCAGAGGTCTTGTCCCCATTTAGGAATACCACCTGGAGTCCAACTACAGCCTCCCCTTAAAACAAAACAAAACAAAACAAAAACCCCACACCTTTAAGTCCCACACAAAGAAGCCTTAACAACTCTGAGATGGAATCTGCTTCACTACCCCTGAACAGCCCCTCCCACATGGCTCTGCTCATCCCCACAAAACACTATTAAAAGAGCTGTCCACACAACCTGCTGATGGCTACTCCATCTGAAATGACTGTACAACCTTTGCCTCAACAGTCTAGGCATATCAACAGATTAGCCATAGACTCTTATCACTATTCCATCTACCCCTGACCCTGACTCTATACCCCTGGGCAGGGCAGCTCCAAGCCAAATGCACACATGTGCAGACCAACACTACATGGAACACTACAAACAACACACTTCAAAGATGAGAGAAAACTCTCAGCAAGACGAATGAGACACAGATGGAAGATGCTGTCAGGCAAGAAGACCTGTGGGGCCGTGACAGTGACGTGAGGAGGCTCTATGGCAACCCTAGAAAAAGTGTAGAACATCATGGCCTGTGACAAGAAGTTACTCTCAAAACTGAGATGTACGCACAAGAAGCCTGGCTTCAAGACCTAAGAACTTAAGGATGAAGGGAAGAAATCCCAGTCTGCGAAAACAAACGGCTAGACAGCAGACCTGCTCATGCAGCTGGGAATGCCACTGCAAAAAGAGGACCGTCGGGAAACTTCCGAGACGTGAGACTGATCCATGCTTTAAGCTTTTGATGCAAGAAAAGAAGTGCCCAATTGATGCTATGCCGATGAGTACAGGTATTCGAGACCCTAGGGATGACGCCTGAGGCATGTGCCATGCTCCTTGAGCACAAAGAGCGAAGAGGACATTGAGACCCAAGGAAGGTCTAAGACACAGAAGACAGACCACACAAACTACACAGCAACAGACGCAGGCTGGAACTGCCCTGTCCAGCACACGCTAGTGTCGTGCTGAAGAGTAATCTGCTTCCTTTACCTGCCCAAAGGGGACTGTTCCTGGACAGCCCTCTCCCCTACACTTTCTTTAAAACCCCTTCATGCAATTGCCAACCTTGTCCCTGCCGTCCCCTGATCCCTCTCCAGCACCGGTGTTTCAACTTATCTTTCAGAGGGCCAGGAGTATCATCTGCAAAAAAACCCCCAAGCCATGGGGTAGGCATGTGGCATTGTCCCTCCAAGCCTGTGTGTGGCACCTGCAAAAACCCAAGCAAAAAGCCGCATGCTGAGATACTGCCCAAAACCGCAGCCTGTCCACACCAATCCCCGTCTGATGCTCCTTTACCTTGACAGCTTGCCCACCCAGCCTCCGTCAGTTTGGGTTGCCATGTTGAGGTTTGCGCACCACCTGTAAAACCCAAACAACATGGGTTGCTTACAACTTCACCAGCAATACAACACCTGAAAAATAACCACTACTTCAGCCCGCCAATCACTGCTCACCTTGCCTGAGTCAGCTCTGGTGCCCATATCCCACATTGCTCATCACTTTGCACATTCAAATTAAAAAAAGAACCAAACCCACACAGTTTAGTCATACAGCCACTAGTCACATCTTCCCTCTAATACCACGCACCAACCCACCTTCTTATGGTGCTCCACTTGGCTCTCCTACATCGCTCTTTGGTGCATGTCTTGTCCCTCTGCATCTACAAAAACAATAATATCAAACAAGTCACTGGGATGCAGAGCAATAGTTTAACAGAGGCGGGCTGGGAAAATGTTCCCAGCATGCAGGGGCCAGAAGAGGGAAATACCACCAGGTAGGCAGGAGCCGGCAGGGAAAATGTTGCCAGCAGGCAGGGGCCAATGTGGAAAAAGCTGCTGGGAGGCATGGGACAGTGTGGGGAAATGCTGCTGGCAAGCAGGGGTCGGCGGGGAAAATGTTGCTGGCACATAGGAGCCAGAAGAGGAAATACCACCAGCAAGCAGGGGCAGAAGGGGAAATGCCACCAGCAAGTAGGGGCTGGTGTGGGGAAATGCCACTGGTAGGCAAAGACCAGCGTGGGGAATTGCCACCAGTGAGCAGGAGATGGTGGTCTAAATGCTGCCAGCAAAGAGGGGCTGGTGGGGTAAATGCTGCTGGGAAGCAGGAGATGGCAGGGGAACTCTCCATGGGGTGTTCTCCATGGGGTCACAGCTTCCTTCAGGGCACATCCACCTGCTCCAGCATGGGGTCCTCCACAGCTGCAGGGTGGATATCTGCTCTACCATGGCTCTCCACGTGCTGCAGGGGGACCACCAGCATTGCCATGGTCTTTACCATGGGCTGCAGGGGAATCTCTGCTCTGGCACCTGGAACACCTCTTTCCTTCCTTCTTCACTGACCTTGGTGTCTGGAGAGTTGTTTCTCTCACATTTTCTCACTCATGTCTCCCAGCTGCTGTTGCGCAGCAGTTTTCACCCCTTCTTAAATATGTTATCACAGAGGTGCTACCAACATCACTGACTGGCTCAGCTTTGGCCAGCAGCAGGTCTGTCTTGGAGCCGGCTGGAACTGGCTCTGTTGGACATGAGGGAAGCTTCTGGCATCTTCTCACAGAAGCCATCCCTGCAGCCCCACCACTACCAAAACCGTGCCACATAAACCCAACACAAGTTGGGTTGACATAGAAAGAAAATTTAATAAGTGACAGGGTAAAAGACAGGCAGGAAAGAATTAAAAAATAGGGACAGCAAATTAGATACAATTAGACATAGAAAAAAACCCCAGTAAACTAAATAAACGAACATTGAAAGAAAATGTAAAAAGTGACAGGGTACATGACAGACAGGAAAGAACTAAAAAATAGGGATAGGAAGATTGATAAGGCAGCAGAGCCCCACACAGGCCTTGCAAAGGCCCACAAAAGCTGTCAGAGATTCCGGAAGGCAGCAGAGCCCCTTGCGGTCTTCACCAAAGCCAAGCTAAAGCCATCAGATGCTCTGGAAGGCAGCAGAGCCCTGTCTGGACATTGGCAAAGCCTGGCAAAAGCCCTGGGACACTCTGGAGAGATGCAGGGTCCCTTGCGGGCTTTGGTGAAGCCCAGCAGAAGCTGTCCAACACTCTGGAATACAGCAGAGCCCCACACAGGATTCAGCAAAGACAGGCTAAAGCCATCACATGTTCTGGAATGAAGCAGAGCCCTATCCAGACATCAGCAAATCCCAGCAAAAGCCCTGGGGCACTCTGGAGAGAAGCAGAGCCCCACGCAGGCCTCGACAAAGCCCAACAAAAAACCTAGGGCACTCTGGAGAGAAGCAGGGCCCCTTGGGGCCCTCAGCAAAGCCCAGAAAAAGCCATCAGCCACTCTGGAAGGCAGCAGAGCCCCTTGTGGGCCTTGGCAAAGCCCGGCAAAAGCTGACAGAGATGTTGGAATGCAGCAGGGCCTCTTGTGGGCTTCAGCCACATAATTTGCAATAAATAAATTCCTCTCTCTGTGTTTCTGTGTGTTGTGGAATCTTTAGAACCCCATGGTCATGATCTTTTCACAGGTGTGAAAAGCTTGCATCTGAGATCGCTACATAGGGTTATGGGTGGTGTTGGGGTTATTGAGTACTAGAGTTTAAGTGGTATACGGTTAAAGTGTGTTAGTTTTGGGGGGTTAGGGTTTTAGACTGGTGGGGCTGAGTTGGTTTTGCCTTACCTTGTATGTTTCATATTTTTTTACTTCAGGGTGTTGTCTTTCCTCTTGTAGTCCGTCTTGGGGTTAGGATAGGGGTGTAGGATGTGTGTTTGATGTTTCTTCTGGGTGTGTTCTTCTTGTTTTGTTGTTTTATATTTTAATTCTGGTGGTTTATGTGTTAGTTCTGGTCTGGTATGACTGACTTCTGGTACCTGAGTTTCTTTTCTTCTGGGAGTTCCAAGTCTCCTCCGGTGATTATTGTACCACATATGTTCGAGTTATGTTGACTTTTTGTTGTGGAGAAGACATTTCCACAGTGGTTGCTTTGTTTTTTTAATTTTCAGTTATTTTTGCAGTTAATTTTGGACAATTTTCTGTCATTTTAGAGGAGTGCTATTACGTAGAGTGTGACTTCCAGAGGACTGATGGGCATTCTGGTCCTCTGGGAGGCCCTCGAGTGCATAGAGAGCCTTTTCTGCAGTGCTAGTGGGTGCTGCGTGCCAGCTGACTGAGTCAGCTGACAGCTATCTGGATGGGGGAGAAAATCAGAAGAGTAAAAGTAAGAAAACTCATGGGTTGAGATAAAGATGATAGGTAAAGCAAAAGCCACACATGCAAGCAAAGCAAAGGAAGGAATTCATTCACTACTTCCTATCTGCTGGCAGGTGTTTAGAGCCATTTCCAGGGAGGCAGGGCTCCATCATGTGTAACCGTTACTTAGGAATACAAACACCATCAGTCCAAACATCCCCCCCTTCCTTCTTCTTCCCCCAGCTTTTATTGCTGAGCATGATGTCATATGGTATGGGATAGCCCCTTGGTCAGGTGGGGTCAGCTGTGTCCCAGCTGTGTCCCTTCCCAACTTCTTGTGCACCCCCAGCCTACTCACTGGTGGGGCAGTGTGAGAAGCAGAAAAGACCTTGACTCTGTGTACGCACTTCTCAGCAGTAACTAAAACATCCCTGTATTATCAACTCTGTTTTCAGCACAAATCTGAAGTTTAGCCCTATACAATCTACTATGAGAAAAATTAACCCTGTCCCAGCCAAAAAGAGCACATCCGCAAACATCTTTTCCTGGCATGTGACCTATGTGCGTGCTGACAGTCCCTTGGACAATGCCACTCTCTGTTTCACTTCACTCTCTGTTCCCCATGGTGAGGACACGCACAGCAACCAGCTCTGACAGGAGGGTCCCCATCGCTGCCAACAGCAGCAGTGCTCTGACATGGCAGAGCTGCCCTCCAGAAAGCCCCTGGGGCCTTTGCTGGGCTCTGCAGGAACCCATGTGGGGCCCTCATTACACCCCAGAGTTCCCCAGGACTGTAGCTGGGTTCTGCAGGGGCCTGTGATGGGCCCTAATTACCCTTCAGACTGCCAGGTTCTGCAGGGACCCATGCAGTGCTCTAATTGCTCTCCAAAGCACCCTGGGGCCCTACCCAGGCTCTGCAGAGTTGCCCCAGGGCCTTATCTGGGCTTTGCTAGGGCCCATTGGAGGCTCCTGCTGCCCTCCAGAAGTTCCCCCATTCTAAAAATACTAGAAGTCTAAAAAAAACGCTTATAAGTACAAATTCACTTCTGTAGATATTCTGGAGGGTCGTACAGGCTACATTTGTTATAATCTATTGTTTCTGTGCTTTTTAGCGCACAACATCCACATCTAGATCCTCTTCGTCTTCCTCCAAAATAGGAGAGAGACCAAAAATATAACATGGATCAGTCCAGTTCTTGTTTTCCAAGTCGCAATCTGAAACTTCTTTGACACAATTAGAGGGGATGAATCCTTTTCTGCCATCTGCCAGCTCTCCCACATACCAACCATCTTCACCCACCTCTCCAAGGATGTAAACGTATTGTCCAGCAGTTAGAGGAAGCTCTAGTTCAGGCTGCTCACTGGGACCATCAAAGGGATCATAGCTGTATCGAGCTATGAATGCTCAAAGCTTTCCCAGTTGTTGTCCCAGAGCCTGCAGGATGACAGACTGTCTGCTACCGGTTCTTCTGTCTCATTTGCAGGGTCCTCCTCTGAAAGAAGGCAGGACCCAGTACTGTCCTCTGCCCAAGTTGACTCTGAGGGGCTCTGCATCCAATTCTCCAGTTCACTCACCTGGCCTCAAAACAGTTGCATGGCTTCTTCCGTGTTCCCTTTTTACTTCTGTCTGAGCACTCTGCAAAAACTCATCTTCCTTTTCTTTCCTCTGTAGCACTTTGTCTCCTCGTGTTCCTTCTCCAGCTGTTGCTCTCTATCTGCCACTTCTCTCATGGCTTTCAGTTTACGCTCTGCATCTTCCAGTTGGGTTTGAAGACTGCTGATCGCTTGGATGGCAGAATTTCACTCCTTGGTCACTCAGGTTAGTTGCCCCTTCAGGTCAGCATTTTCAGCTTGAACCTTTTCTGTCCAGCCCATCTGCCCACAGAGGTGAGAATCTTCTTCAGCCAGTCTAGTGTTTTCATTCTCTATAACCTGTAACTCCTCACACTTTTGGCTGAGGGTGCTTACATAACATGAGCCCTCTTTGTCTACAGCCAGTTGGGCCTGAAGTTCCTCAGCCACCTTCTGTGAGATTTCATTCTGCTTTTCCTATGCCAGCAAAGCTCTAGCAGGCTCTCTCATGTCTCCAGCCTTCCACTGAGGAAACTATTTCATGCACAGTTCCTCCGTAGAGCTTTGCGTGGTGTCCTGGTTTTGGCTGGGATAGGGTTAATTTTCTTCCTAGTAGCTGGTATAGTGCTGTGTTTTGGATTTAGTATGAGAATACTGTTGATAACACACTGATGTTTAGTTGTTGCTAAGCAGTGCTTATACTAAATCAAGGACTTCTCAGCTTCCCGTGCTCTGCCAGGTGCCCAAGAAGCTGGGAGGGGGCACAGCCAAACTGGCCAAAGGGATATTCCATACCATATGACGTCATGTTCAGTATATAAACTGGGGGGGAGCTGGGTGGGGGGCAGTGATCACTGCTCAGGAACTGTCTGGGCGTCGGTCAGTGGGTGGTGAGCAGTTGCATCATTTGGTTTTTTTCTTGTGTTTTGTTCCTCTCTCTCTTTTGTTGTTTTCCTTTTCATTACAAGTTGTTGTTATTATTATTATTGTTTTATTTTATTTTACTTCAATTATTAAACTGTTCTTATCTCAACCCTTGAGTTTTCTTTTGCTCTTCAGATTCTCTCCCCCACCCCACTGAGGGGGGAGGGTGAGCGAGCAGCTGTGTGGTGCTTGGTTGCCAACTGAGGCTAAACCACAACAGATGGGCAGTGGCACTGGAGTATTCATCAGGTGATCAATGGTCTCCTGTAGATGCCTGCATCTTTCTTTCAGCTGCTTGGTGAGGGCAGCCAATTAGCATTTTTCTGCTGGAGCCTCTCTGCCTCCTTGCACGCTTCCGGAGAGTTTCCCTTTCTCAGGAGGCAGTTCTCCATCTCAAGGGCACTGTGTTGCCTCTCCAGGCCTTCCAGGGCATGCTGCAGGCAGGTCTTCTGCTCCAGCAGGCGCCTGCCTGCACTACCAGGAAGCACCAAGTCTTTCCCCGCAGGCTCTGGCACCTGGAGCAGAGCATGTGCCACAGCCTTGCATGTTGTCTGCTGCCCAGTGCTGTGGCTTTTGGGAGGTCTCTTATGTGGTGCCAGCTGGAAAGACAGAGGTTCGATCTGGTGGCTGGCCACTGCCAGGACCCAGGGCCCATTTCCATTAGGGGAGCAGGAGCTCTGCATCTCCTGATGGCCCTGGTGCCCAGGAGGGCCTTTGGGATGGGCCCTGCCAGGAAAGGTGGGCAGCTCGCCCTCAAACTGCTCCAGGATGTACTTTATGAAGAGTCTCCTCTCCAGCTGCAGCTCATCTAGAGGTGTTAGACACGAGTGGGCTGGTAGCCATCCATCTCGCAGCGGAGCTTGTTGAGGACATCCTGGAGCTTGCTGCAGGCCGCCCTGCAGGTCGTGCTGGGCTTCACCACCTCTTCAGCCAGCTGACACTGCAGGTACCACATCTGGTGAAGGGCAGCGTGCTCCTGCGGCAGCAGCTCCTGCGCCTCGCAGAGCTCAGCCTCCTTCCAACACAGCATTTGGCAGGACTCCGCCACTGGTTCAACTCCTGCAGCCGCTGCACCTCCTGAGTCTGCCACTGCACCTCCTGAGCCTGCCACTGCTCCCACTCAGATGGGAGTTGGTCTGCCAGGAGCTGCTGCTTTCCCTCCAACACCTCCTTCAGCTCCCAGTTTTCAGCAGCGAAGAAGTGGCACAGCTTGTGGGAGTGGAGATGCTCACCCTCCAGCTCAGTCTGCAGCGCCTCCAGCTCCCACCTGCGCTCCTCCTTCTGCACAGCACTGCCAGGGGCCTGTGCCAGGACCTGGTGGCATGAGGAGCAGCTGTGTGCCACAGGCCCACAGCCCGCAACATCTCACATTATGGCTGAAGGGATGGGGAGTGGGCCGTTGGCCACCAAACACTGCTGGCAACAGGCACCAATGGTTGCATTCCCTGGGTCTGTGAGGGGAGGCTGCCCCCTGACCCCATTGCAGCTCCTCTCTCCCTTCACCATGGAGGACCAGAGACAGCATCTGCCATGGGCCAGGGGTGGGCTAGTGTGGCCTTGCATGTGTGTCCTGGCCCCGAGCACTCAATGGAGGGGAGGGGCAGTATGGCCTTTGTGGTGGGTTGACCTTGGCTGGCCACCAGCTGCCCACCCAGCCGCTCTATCACTCCCCCTCCTCAGCAAGATGGGGGGGGAACAAGATGAAAAAGAACTCATGGGTTGACATAAAGGCAGTTTAATAAAGAAAAAGCAAAGACCGTGCACGGAAGCAAAGGAAAATAAAAAGGTTTATTCTCTGATTCCCATCAGCAGGCAATGTTGAGCCACTGCTTCCTGGGAAGTAGACCCTCAGTATGCATAGCTGTTGCTCTGGAAGACAAACACCTTAATAACGAATGCCCCCTCCCCTCCTCCTTTCTCTTAGCTTTTATTGCTCTGAGCACAACATCATATGATATGGAATGGAATGTTTATTAGGGCAATAAAAAATGTTTCTATAAATACATTAACAACAAAAGGAGAGCTAAGGATAATCTCCATCCTTCGTTGGACACGGGGGGAAATATAGCGACAAAGGATGAGGAAAAGGCTGAGGTACTTAACGCCTTCTTTGCCTCACTCTTTAATAGTCAGACCAATTGTTCTCGGGGTACCCAGCCTCCTGAGCTGGAAGACAGGGACAGGGAGCAGAATGAAGCCCCAATAATCCAAGGGGAAATGGTTAGCGAGGTGCTACACCACTTAGACATACACAAGTCTATGGGGCCAGATAGGATCCACCCAAGGGTACTGAGGGAGCTGGCACAAGTGCTCACCAAGCCACTTTCAATAATTTATCAGCAGTCCTGGCTAACTGGGGAGGTCCCAGTTGACTGGAGGTTAGGAAATGTGACACCTATCTACAGGAAGGGCCAGAAGGAGGATCCGGGCAACTACAGGCCTGTCAGCCTGACCTCGGTGCCAGGAGAGGTTATGGAGCAGACGGTCTTGAGTGACATCACACGGCACGTACTGGACAACCAGGTGATCAGGTCCAGTCAGCATGGGTTTATGAAAGGCAGGTCCTGCTTGACTAACCTGATCTCCTTCTATGACAAGATGACTCGCTTAGTAGATGAGGGAAAGGCTGTGAATGTTGTTTACCTGGACTTTAGAAAAGGTTTTGACACCGTTTCCCACAGCATTCTCCTGGAGAAACTGGCTGCTCATGGCTTGGATGAGCGTATGCTTCACTGGGTAAAAAACTGCCTGGATGGCTGGGCCCAAAAAGTGGTGGTGAACAGAGTTAAATCCAGTTGGCGGCCAGTCACAAGTGGTGTTCCCCAGGGCCCAGTATTAGGGCCAGTTCTGTTTAATATCTTTATCAATGATCTGGACAAGGGGATCAAGTGCACCCTCAGTAAGTTTGCAGATGACACCAAGCTGGGTGGGAGCGTTGATCTGCTTGAGGGTAGAAAGGCCCTGCAGAGGGATCTGGACAGGTGGATTGATGGGTCGAGGCCAAATGTGAGATTCAGCAAGGCTCAGTGCCAGGTCCTGCACTTGGGTCACAACAACCCATGCAACACTATAGGCTTGGGGAAAAGTGGCTGGAAAGCTGCCTGGCGGAAAAGGACCTGGGGGTGTTGGTCAACAGCTGGCTGAATATAAGCTGGCAGTGTGCCCAGGTGGCGAAGAAGGCCAATGGCATCCTGGCTTGTATCAGAAATCGTGTGGTCAGCAGGACTAGGGAAGTGATTCATCCCCCTGTACTCTGCACTCGTGAGGCCACACCTCGAATGCTGTGTTCAGTTTTGGGCCTCTCACTACAAGAAAGACATTGAGGTGCTGGAGCATGTCCAAAGAAGGGCAATGAAGCTGGTGAAGGGCACAAGTCCTGTGAGGAGTGGCTGAGGGAACTGGGTTTGTTTAGTCTGGAGAAAAGGAGGCTGAGGGGATATCTTATTGCTCTCTACAACTACCTGAAAGGAGGTTGTAGCAAGGTGGGGGTTGGTCTCTTCTCCCAAGTAACAAGTGATAGGACAAGCAGAAACAGCCTCAAGTTGCACCAGGGGAGGTTTAGATTGGATATTAGGAAAAATTTATTCACCAAAAGAGTTATCAAGCATTGGAACAGGCTGCTCAGGGAAGTGGCTAAGTCACCATCCCTGGAGGTATTTAAAAGATGTGTAGACATGGCATTTAGGGACATTGTTTAGTGGTGGAGTTGGCAGTGTTAGGTTTACGGTTGGACTCTATGATCTTAAAGGTCTTTTCCAACCTAAATGATTCTATGATTCTACGAATAACTCTCTGGTCAGCTTGGGTCAGCTGTTCTGGCTATGTCCCCTCCCAAACTCTTGCCCACCCCGACCCTACTGGCCTTTGAGGGGGTGTGTGGGGGGGGGTGGTTTGGAGCTCAGCCTTGATGCTGTGAGCACTGCTCAGCAGTAGCCAAAACACTGGTGTGTTATCAATACCTTTCTAGCTACAAATACAAATGTTCTTTGTATTGAGTGTAGCAGCACTATGAGGGCTGCTATGGGGAAAGTTACCTCCATCCCAGCTAGACCCAATACAGCCTTATATGGTATGTCCTGGCCCCCCTGTGCACAAAGGAGAAGTATGACATGTTACATAAGAAAAAGCTCCAATGTAAAGATGTCTTCCAAGACATGTGCAATAGAACTTGACCAACAGTGACCTAGCCTATACAAGTGGGCTTGCTGCTAGAAGAAACCAGACCAAACTGGCTGAAAGTGGCAAAGTTGCAACAAAATTGTGCAAGCTTGGCTAATAAATACGCATTAAGTGCACTTGCACAAGCAGTTTGCACTTATAAATGCTCAAAAGTGAATGGTAACAGACGGTATCATGGCCAAAGCCAACAGGTTATGTAAATGTAAAAATGAATACAAGAACAGTCTTAAGATTGCTTATACAGAATCAAGAGTTGTAACACGGGGTCCTACTTGTGCTCCCAGCTGAGAAGCCACCTTTATTGCTGGCAATGAAAAAGGGTTTTAGCTAGTGCATACTTCTGCTGCCTTCTTTCCAGTACCCACACACAAACTAGAAGAAAAGAAAAATATAAGCAAATCCATTTTGGTACAATTTGGTGACCAAGGTGAGACTCTGTGGGTTCCCAACCGGGTGAGCATGGCTACCACATATGACACAACAGGTACTGGGTGAGTTCACCTGATTGTGCATGCAGGACCCGCATTCACGTTTAGAACCAGGGGCAGCATAAGTCAAGGCGGGGGTCAATAGGTAAGGTAAAACAGCATTTGCCACTGGTGGAAATTCTGGGAAACGGAAAGAAAATTGACAGTACTTCAGGATTCAGTAAAGGTCAAGCTGTAGTTCTCTGTCAGGATGAGTGGCCAGCTGGAACTCGGGAGGGGACACCTTCTGAGCACTGGCTCCTGGAAAGTTCGTTTGATATGAGTAAGCTGACCTTCCTGAGTCATATGTGATATGGTATAAGGCAGTATTGCCTTATATGGTAAATCCATGCTGACTACTCCCCATCACCTTCTCGTCCTTTACAGGACGATTTGGAAGTTGTTTCCAGGATCTGTTGCTCCATCACCTCCCCAGGGATGGAGGCGAAGCTTGTAGGCCTAGCGAAGGTCATGGAAGGGGGCCGCAAAGAAGTATGGTGTGCAACGGTCCAGAAGAACAGGAAAGCCTGGGTGTTCTTTATTTTCTAGGAAGAGCAACAGGGCCAGACCAGGGCACGCTCTTTTACAGCAAAAATGTGGCCTGTGGAAGAAGCAGTCAGTGAAATGCTCCCAAGGAGCACAAGCAACAAGCACAGGGTATGTCCTCGAGCACGTGCTCCTCTGGGTGCTTTGTATGTGTGAGCAGCAATTGCACATGCACACACATGCACACGAGGTGTGCTTCATTAGCAGTCATACAGACAGGCATCAGGCTTCACACTCAGTGCTTTAATGGGCAACACTTGCAGGAAACCAGCAGAAGCATCTCTGAGCCAAAAGACCTGCAGGGATGGTTCAGGCTGGGGAAGGGACGTGGGGACACTGTGGAAAGCCCTGGCCAAGCCCAGCTCCCATTCAGCTTAATTCCAGGGTGTGAATGCAGGGGCAGCAGGGGGTTCAAGGTGCCCCGCAAACATCTTTTCCTAGAAAGGCGACCAATGTGTGTGCGGACAGACCCTTGGGCAACGCCACTCACTTTTTTGCTTCTCTCCACTCTCTGCTCCCCACGGTGAGGACATGCACAGCAACCAGCTCTGACAGGAGGGTCCCCATCACTGCCAACAGCAGCGGTGCTCTGACGTGACAGAGTTGCCCTCCGGAAAGCCCCTGGGGCCTTTGCTGGGCTCTGCAGGGACCCATGTGGGGCTCTAATTACACCCCAGAGTGCCCCAGGACTGTAGCTGGTTCTGCAGGGGCCTGTGATGGGCCCTAATTACCCTCCAGAGTGCCAGGGTGCCTTAGCCAAGTTCTGCAGGGACCCATGCAGTGCCCTAATTGCTCTCCAGAGCACCCTGGTGCCTTATCCAGGCTCTGCAGGGGCCCATGCAGGGCCCTAATTACCCTGCAGAATGCCCTAGGGCTTTATCCAGGCTCTGCATCTCCTCACTGGTCCCACCTGGGCTGCCCTGGCCCCAGCCCATAGCTGGAGCTGACTGGGAATGAGGATCCATCACCCCAGCCACACAGCACATCACCCCCTCCCCTGGACCCAGCCACAGCCACTCGCCCAGTGCCCAGGGCCTGCAGACACATCCAGGGGTGCAGAGGGACAGTAGAATGTTTACTCATTCATGCACATGAGAAATCCCAGCAGTGAGTTGGCTCTGAGGCTCAGTGCCTACTCATGAGCTTTGAGCCTTGACCTTTAACTCCTGACCTATGACCTTTGGCCCTTGATTTTCCAACTTTTGAAACATGTCATTTGGTGCTCGATTACTTACTCTTGACCTTTGATCCTTGAGTTATGACCTTTGACACACATAATTTGTCACTTGGCTGCTTGTGAACCTTGACCTATGACCTTTTCCCTTTAACCCTTGACCTTCAGCCCTTGAAAAACATGATTTGACACTTGATCATTTGCTTGTGACCTTTGACCCTTGACATATGACCATTGAGCTTTGACCCTTTATTTTTTTCACCCTTGAAACATGACATTCAGCGTTTGTTTGTTTCCTCATGACCTTTGACCCTTGACCTTTCACCCTTTAAACACTTCATTCGCTGCTTGATCACATACTTGTGACCTGTCAGCTTTGGTCTATGGCCTTTGACTTTCAACTTTTGCCTTTGATCTTCAACCCTTGAAATGTGTTGTTTGCTGCTTGAATGCTTACTTGTGATCTTTGATCCATGATATATGACCTCTGACCCTTGAAAACTGTCATTTCAGTCCCTGAAAAACAGGGACAGGGAGCCGGATAGAGATGTAGAATGAAAATTTAAAATGCGACGAGGTACAAGAAATGCAAGAAAAAAATCAAAAATAGGGACAGGGAGCCAGATGCAGACATAGAATTAAAATTTATAATGTGATGTGTTACAAGAAACACAGGAAAAATTAAAAAAAATACAGACAAGGATATGGTTAGAGGGAGATGTAGAAATAAAATTTTAAAAGCGACAGGGTACCAGAAACATAGGCAAGAATTAAAAAATAGGGACAGGGAGCCGGATGGAAGATGTCGAAACAGATTTTCCAACTCGACATGGTACCTGAAACCTAGGAAAGAATCAAAAAGTAAGGACAGGGAGGTGGACAGAAGGAAACATAGAATATTTAAAAAGCAGAGGGGTAAAAGAAACACAGGCAAGAATTACAAAAAAGGGAGCAGGAGCCAGTTAGAGAGAGACACAGAAAAAATTTAAGAAGTGACAGGGTACAGGGCAGAGTTGGCAGAAGAGGAAAAAGTTTTTGGGAACCAGACAGGTAGCTGGGCAGGCAGAGAGGAAGATGGAGGCAGGGACAAGCAGGGAAGAAGGCAGAGATGTGGAGAAGGGTGGCAGAGATCTGCTGCAGCCACCAATTCTGCGCACGCCCCACACAGGGCTGCTGTGACCAACTAAACTCCAGCCCAGCCAAAACCAACGCAGCCTCCAACCCGTATCCCACCACAGTGGTGTCATGCTCAGGTCCCACCCTGTATATACATCACCAGCCACCACCTCCTTCCCATCCTGTGATAGCTATGCAGGTATCAGTCCCTTAGTCTACCTAAATTGTCCTTCAAACATCCATAAAATTTCCATCAAACATCAATAAATTGTCCACAAAACATCTGCTGTGGTCATCTCAGGACAGGAGAGGTGGCACTGGGCCACTGAAGACAGCTCAGGTGGGGTCACAGCTGCGCGTCCATGGCTTCCTGCCCAGCTCCTCCTCCACCAGTTTGGGTGGCTCCTGTTAAGGCGCTTCCTACCACATAAGGAAGTGTGAGTTGCAGCACCTTCAAGACACCTCCATTGTTGTGTCCATACTGTGGCCCTTGGCACCAGGCCATGGGGTTTAATGTCACAGCAAACTCCTCCTGGCCTCTTCTCCCAGGGGAGTTGTCCACAGGTCAGCAGGCCTTCGGGGTGTAGCTGCTCTGGCGGGGACCTCTCCACGAGGTGAGCACAGGAGATGGGGGGGAGGTGAAACAGGAGATGGGGGGAGGTGAAACAGGATAAAGGATGGGAGAGAGGGGGGCAAAGGGGACAGGGGGAGGGACAGGGGGACTGAGAAAGGGGGTGAGGGACAGATGGGAGTGGGGAGAAAAACACGGAGTAGGGCAGAGGCAGGGACAGGGAGAAGGACACAGCAGTGCTGGGGGGTAGGGCGGGGGCAGAGGAGAAACAGAGGGAGAGGGAGAAAGGACCAGGTGAGGAAGGCGAGAGGGGGATGGTGAGAGGGGAGAAAAGGGACAGGGAGGAGGAAAGGGATGGGGAAAAGCGATGGGTTGGGGGTGAGAGAGAAAATGAAGAGGAAGAGGGCAGGACAGGGGGATGGGGGAGGCAGGAGGAGGGGGGAGAGAGAGAGGGAGAGGGGCAGGGAGCAGGGAAAGACAGGACGGCAAGAAGCACAGAGGGGTGTGTCGTGGAGGCTCACAAAATCAAATTAGGCAAGTGATAAACAAAACAAACTTCATTTGAACCAAAATTGTTTAGCAGAAAACTAACTAGAAACAAGGCTTATCAAAATCGTTCAGCACCCTGACAACATCAGTAAACCACAGGTTCAGGATAACGTACAAAGAATTAATACTGCACAGCCGGCCTTAGAAACAAGGATCCAAAATGCGCGCAATCACTCACCCACGAGACGAGGGTTCTCAATCTGGAGGAGTCTCCTTCGGCAGCATCCCAACCCAAGGGGAGAGTCGACTGCAGACCCACTGCTCTGAGGAGGACCGACTCAACTTGAGCTCTGGCAGGGCTCCATTTACACCCTGGTCGAATCTGACCTGTGGTCAGTTCTGACTGGCTGAAGGCCTCAACTTCTACTCCTCGCCCCGGGTGTGTACGTGCCGGTCAGCAGCATCCCGCAAAGGTGCAAAAGTAAGAGCACGAAAAGTAAGGACCCAGCGGTGCTAATGCCCCCGGTGTTTTATCACAGCAAGTGCACCTGCCACGGGGCAGGAAGAGGGGGATACAGGGTGAGGGAGAAGGACAGAGGAGCCAGAGAGGAAGAAAGGTACAGAGAGGAGGGTGGAGAGAGGGAGGGGGGGGAAAAAAAAAAAAAAAGAAATCAAAAAACAACCCCAAGTTAAAAAAAACAAAGAACCGAGAAATCATAATACTGCGCTAAAAATAAAAAAGCAAGAACAAAGGTCAAAAAACCTAGAAATCACCCCCCAGAAATAAAAATAAAAATAAAAAAGGTCAAAAAACAACCCCTAAATTAAAAAAAAAAAATCAAAATTACCTCCCCAAGAACGAAAACAGATGCAAAAAAAAAAATCAAAAACCCCCAAGAAAAAAAACACCCCAAGGAAAAAAAAGAAAAAAAGCAACCCCAAGAAATCTAAATAATCCAAGAAATTAAAATATCTCAAGAAATTAAAAATTAAAATTTAAAATAACCCACAAGAAAATAAAGGGGGAAAAAAAGAAAAAAATGAAAAAACACCGCAAGAAATCAAAACAACCCCATTGTGAATGGGCAATTTAAACCACTTAAAGAACCACTGTCAAAGGTATTAGCAAAAGTGGTTTTATTGAAATATGATGTTGTAAAAGTACAACTTAACAAAGTTTGATGGCAAGGTTCACTCTATTACTGCACTGCACAATAATTTGACCAATGATTCAAAACTTCCAAGGCAGAGTCAAAGTTACCAAGACAAAACCAGTTACCATAACACAAAGTTATGCACAGTATCAGTCGCTTACCAAAGATCTGCCATTGGTAAAAGGTCTCTCAGCCTCGAGGAGCAACCTTGAGAGGTGTCCCAGCTCAAGGGGAGATCACCGCCATGCAGCCAGGCTGCCTAGCAGGGAGAGCTCAAAGAAGGCTCACTTAGGCTGTCATAGTTGTGGGATAAAGTGGTTGGCTCATAGCCAAATTATGTGTGATGGAAAAGGTATGCATGGGACCCCTTGTACCTCACTTAATAAGTGAGTCTTGAAAAAGCCACCCGCTATTCATGTGTCAATTGCATGATCAGTGTTCCAAGCTCATATGCATCGATGCTCACTGTGTCACTCTATTCCTTTGTGGGTTCTCAGAGAACAGATCAGGACCAGAGGAGTTCTTGGCCTGGCCATGGCTCAGGCCTTTACCTCCTTTGAAGCCTGTACCAAACTACCACCAGTCTACTTCAGGAGTCCAGTGCATCCGTCACACGCCCCAAGAAATAAATTAAAAAAAAAACAACAAAACACCCCCAGGAAATGAAAATATGCCCTGCAAGAAGTTTAAAAAAAAAACAAAAAACAAGGGAAAAACAAACCCCACTCCCTATAAGTCAAAAAAACCACAGACACCAGAAATAAAAAAATTAAAATCACTCCCAGGAAATTTAAGAATAAAACAAAGGAAAAACCAACCCCAATAACTTAAAAAAAAGGAAAGAAAAACCCAAATCCAAAAGGACCAAAAACCCCAAAACCCAAAGGGACGCGGAAAGGAGGGAGGGCGGGCAGGGGGAGAAGGAAGAAGAAGAGAGCAGACTGCGGGAAGCAGGCAGGAGGCAGCAAACAGGATGCAGCAGGCAGGACCGGGCAGCAGGCAAGGAAAAGGAGCTGACCGTCCCCTCCGATCCGCTTCGCCCCCCGCCCCCCAGCAGCCGCCACCACGCTGTATCCGCGCATGCGCTAAGGGGTGGTCGGAGCGTCCGCGCGTAACCGACTCCGGCGGAACCCAAAGCGCCGCACCGCGGTTCCGGGGGGGAACGGCCCGGGAGGGGGGCTGTGGGGCGCGGGGGTGGTGTGCGGCTACTGTGGGGTTGCTGTGAGGAAGGAGGCTGCTGTGGTACGCGGAGTTGCCATAGGGCTGGTATGGAGCTACTATGGGGTTCCTATGGGGTTCGTATGAGGCTGCTATGGGGCAGGGCATTGCTATGACGTTGCTATGGCGTTGCCATGGGGCAAGCCGTTGCTATGGTGTTGCTACGGGGCAGGGAGCTCTGTGCGGAGCCCTGGGTGCCTAGGGCCCCCTCACGTGACCCTCCCGCGTGACCCCTCCCCTCCCCGTTCGGGCGCTCGCAAAATGGCGGCGACGGCAGCGGTTCGGGGGCGGCGCTTCAAGTGGTCGTTGGAGCTGGCGGCGGCGCCGGGGGGGCGGTGAGGCCTGGGGGACTTGGGGGGGGAGGGAAATCTGGGGGGTCCAGGGGTCTCTCCGGGCTCACCTGCCCCCTTCTATCCCCCCCAGGCCCCGTGGAGCCGCCGAGGGCCGCGGGCCGCTGGGGTTCGCCGAGCGGCAACTAGGGGAGGGCGGCGTCCACGAAAGCGACAAAATCCTCATGGAGAAGGTGGGCGGGGGGGGACCCGGGGAGGAGGATGGGAGGGGGACAGCCCCGGACGCCTGGGTTCCTCATGGGGGGGATGGTCCCTGTCCCAGATGCCTGGATCCTGTACAAGGGCGGTCCCCCCCACACATCCCGGATGCCTGGGTCCCCTCTTTCCCTGCAGCGCTGCTGGGACGTGGCACTCGCGCCGCTGAAGCAGATCCCCATGAACCTGTTCATCATGTACATGGCCGGCAACACCATCTCCATCTTCCCTGCCATGATGGTCTGCATGATGGGCTGGCGCCCGCTGCAGGCCCTCATGTCCCTCTCCGCCAGTGAGTACAACCCCACGCTACAGCCCCATGCGAGTGACAGCTCCCTGGGTGTCCCCCCACAGCCATCCCCTGCTGCACGACAGTGGCCCCACATACCTGCAGCAGTCCCCTGCCCTGCATCTCCCCCTGCAACAGTCGTCCCCACGTATCCCCCAACAGTCATCCCTACAACAGTCCCTGGTATGCATGTCCACCTGCAACAGTTGCCCCATGCGTCCCCCAGCAGTTGTCCCTATGACAGTCACCCCCACATCAGTTGCCCCACATGTCCCCAGACAGTTGCCCCCATGTCAGTTGTTCCCATGTTCCCACCAACAGTCATCCCCACATCACTTGCCCCCACACATCCCCCTACAGTTGTCCCTATGACAGTTGCCCCCATATCAGTCACCCACACACACCCCTCAACAGTCACCCCTATGGCAGTCACCCCCATGTCGGTCACTCCCACACGTCTTCCAACAGTCACCCCTGTCCCATCTGCTCTGTGCCTTCCCCACCGCTCTCCCCTGTGATGCTCCCCTGCCACTCCACACCATCATTACCCCTGGTCCCCCACCGTGCCAGGTGTGTGGCATGTGGGCGACAGTGATAGGTCCCCCTGTCCCACCCTGTCTGCTCCGCAGCACTGAAGGCGCTGGAGAGCTCAAGCCGGCGGGCACTGCAGGGGCTGGTGTTCCTGGTGGGCAACGGGCTGGGGCTGGCGCTGGCTCTTTACAAGTGCCAGGCCATGGGGCTGCTGCCCACCCGCCCCTCCGACTGGCTGGCCTTCGTCGCCCCCCCACAGGTGCGCCCAGACACTGGGGTCCCTCTGCCCCACCCCTCCTCCCCCAGATGCCAGGGTTCCCCCTGGCCTGGACACCAGGGTCCTCCCACTCACGCCCTTTCTCTCTCTTCCTTTGGCAGCGGATGGAGTTCACTGGGGGGGGCCTGATCCTGTGACCCAATGTGCCCATCCACCAATAAAGGCAATGGCAGGCTGGTGATGTTATTTTTGGGGGGAGTTATGAGGGTTTGGGGGCTCAGCCCAAGGAGGCACCGGGACGGATCAGAGCGAAAAGTGTTTATTGGTGGCGCGTGCTGGGAGCACTGGGGTCTGTACTGGTAGTGCTGGGGCCCATGCTGGGAGCATTGGGAATGCAGTGGAGGAGCACTGAGGCTTGTACTGGGAGTGCCCTGGGAGCCTTGGGGCCTGTACTGGGAACTTGGGGACCACACTGGGAGTGCACTGGAGCTGCACTCAGAGCCTTGAGGCCCATACTGGGAACCTTAGGGGCTGTACTGGGAGTGCACTGGAGCTGCTCTTGGAGCCTCAGGGCCCATACTGGGAGCCTTAGAGCCTGTACTGGAGCACTGGGAGCCTTGGGGCCCACACTGGGAATGCACTTGGAGCTGCACTTGGAGCCTCAGGGCCCATACTGGGAGCTTTAGGGTGCATACTGGGAACACTGGGAGTGCACTGGGAACCTTGGGGCCCATACTGGGATCATACTTGGGGAGCTGCAGCCTGGGCTGGCGCTGTACTGGGAACATTGGGGCTCATAGGATCTTTAACTGTAGCTCATGCTGGCATCATACTGGGAGCACTGGGCCCATGTTGGGAGTGTTGGGGCCATATTGGGATTCTACTGGAAGGGCTGTGACCCAGACTGGCATTGTACCGGGAGCATTGGTGCTATACTGGAAGCACTGGGCTCATACTAGGAGTGTGGCAGCACATACTGGGATCGTGCCTGGGGATCGTGCCTGAATATCATGCCTGAAGATTGTGCTTAGACTGGCATCATACTGGGAGCACTGATGCTATAGTGGGATCATACTCTTGGGAGCTGTGGCCCAGACTGGCGTTGTACTGGGAGCATTGGAGCTCATACTAGTACACTGGGCCCATAGTGGGATTGTGCTTGAAGACCTGTGGCTCAGGCTGGCATTGTACTGGGAGTGCTGGGCCCATACTGGGATGGCAATGAGCAAGCCAAGGCAGCACATGTGCGCTGCTGGGATGTACTGGGCCATACTGATACGCGCAGGGGCTGGGGCGGGGGGGGGTGTCCCTATCACCCACACCACTAGCTCCAGCCCCTGTGTCAGCACCTCCAGGAACTCCAGGTCTGACCCACGTCAACAGTCTGACCCATGGCTGCCCCCCAACTGCCCTCCACTGCCCTATAACTGTCCCCAATTCCCCACACCTGCCCCATAACTGCCCCCCAATTCTCCAAACTGCCCCACACCTGTCCAAGTACCCCATAACCGCGCCGAAGTGCCCCATAAGTGTCCCCCAGTTTGCTCCCCAGCTGCCCCTGCTGCCCCCTAACCCCTAACCACCCACAGATTCTCCCCACTGCCCCATTTTTGCTTTTTTGCCCCATTTTGGCCCCATTTTGCCTCAGTTTTCGATGGGTTTGCCCCATTTTTGCCTAGTTTGCCCCGTTTTTCCTGTTTTGCCCATTTTCACCACATTTCATCCTATTTCTTCTTGGTGTTGCCCCACTTTTTCCCGGTTTTCCCCCCATTTTTCCTGCTTTTGTCCCATTTGCCCTGTTTTGGCTTATTCTCCCCTTTCTTGCCCCAACCCCCATAACTGGCTGGTTTTGCCCCATGTTGCCTCCCTTTTGCCTTTTTTTCCCTGGTTTTGACCCATTTTGCCTTGTTTCTGCCCTGTTTCCTCCCTCCTGTTTCCCCATTTTCCCCCAATTCTCCACATTTCTCCTTTTCTTGTCTTTTCCATTATTTGCCTCTCTTTCTCCCTGTTTCTTCCATTTTTTCCTGGTTTGCTCCATTTCCACCATTTCTCCCCCTTGCCCCTGTTCCCAACCCATTTCCCCACATTTTTCCACATTTTCCCACAATTTCTCCATAAGTTTTCTCCTCTACTGTTTTCCCTTGGGTTTTGCCTGTTTCTGCCCCATTTCCCCATTTTACCCTGTTTTTTCCCCCATTTCCCCTGATTTTCTCCTGGTTTTCTCCCCACTTTTTGCCCATTTGTGCCCCATTTTTCCCTGTTTCATTTTTTCCCATTTTTCCCTTTCCCCTTGTTTTTGCCTCCATTTTCCCCATTTTCGCTCATTTTTGCCCCTATTCTTGCATTCCCCCCATTTTCCCCCAGTTCCCCCACACTTTTTCCCATTTACCCATTTCCCCATTTTCTACCATTTTTCCCATTTCCACATCTTTGCCCTCATTTCTTCCCCCATACCCCCATTTTCCCAATTCCCCGTCTTTTCCCATTTTTCCATGTTTTTTTCACATTTTCCCCCATTTCACCCTTTTTCCTGTTTTTTTACCCAATTTTTTCCTACTTTCTCCCAATTTTGCCCTGCTTGTTCCCCCATTTCCCTCCATTTTCCATTTTCCCCTGGTTCCCCCTCTCTTTTCCCCCATTCCACCCAGTTTTGCCCGTTCCCCCATTTCTCCTGCCATTCCATCTGCCAGCAGCACCAGCCAGCACACCACTTTGTTCTGCCACTCCGCCACACATATATTTCCCCTCCTCAGCGCCCACCAGTACGCACCAGTGCCCACTGGTGCTCCCCCCAGCATTCCCCCCCATCTCCCAGTATGGCCCAGAGCCTCCTCGTGCCTCCCAGCACAGCCCACAGCCCCAGAACCTCCTCCCCAGTATGCACCAGTGCCTCCCAGCACCTTCCCAGTATGGCCCAGAGCCTCCCCATGCCCCCCAGGATGGCCCAGAGCCCCAGATCCATGCCTCCCAGTATGCACCAGTGAATCCCAGTATGGTCCAGCACCATCCTAGTGTAGCCCAGCACCTTCCCAGTATGGTCCAAAGTCTCCCAGTGACTCCCAGTACAGCCCAGACCCCCAGACCCCTGCCTTCTAGTATGGACCAGTGCCTCCCAGTGAGTCCCAATATGGCCCAGTGCTCTCCCCAGAACTCCCAGTAAGATCCAGGGCCCCACAGTGATTCCCAGTATGGCCCAGAGCTCCATCCCAGTATATCCCACTGCCCTCCCAGTGCTTCCCAGTACACTCCTATTCCTCCAAGTGCCCTCCCAGGCCACACCAGTCCTCCCAGTGGCACTCACAGGCTGGGGTCCTGGTGGGGGGCACCCCCTCCTCCTCCCCCCCCCCATGCTGGGGGCCTGCAATGGGGTGGGGCCTCCCTCTGACATCATCAGTGGGGTCACATATGATGTCACACCTCATTACATCACCCCTGCTGTGGCATGTCATGGTGTGTCACTGTGTATCATGTCCCACCTCCCCTCCTGGAGTGGAAGCAAACGGCAGCCCCGGGTCCCCACCCCCTCCCCAAGTGTGGTATCACTTGGTGTGATGTGATGTCACGCCCCATGACATCATCCCTGCCATGGCATGTCATCATGTGTCACCTTGTGTCATGTGTGTGTGTGTGTATGTGTGTGTGTGTCCCTGGACCTGGGGGCATGCAGCAGCCCTGTGTCCCTGCCTCTCCCAGGTGTGATGTCATGTGATGCCATGTGACATCATCTGACATCATGTGATGATGTCAATGTGATTTCACTTGTGCAAGCCACATCTGGCATAGCATTTGGGAGCACAGCTCCATCATCAGTGTACACTTATAGGTGTACACCAAGACGTCAAGCTGCGAGAGGGGACACCCTGGTGCGGGGGTGCTCACCAGCATGACGTGGGTCTGGGTGGGCAGCCCCTCCAGCAGGTGACAGCCTCCACTAGCCCCGCCCTGTAGCCCCGCCCATTGCTCAGCCGCCCCCCGCGGCCCCACCCCAGCAGGACAGCCACCTGGGGCCACTTAAACCTGCGACAAGAGGGGCAAGAGCCCACAGGCCTCGCCCCCTCCTGCCTGGCTCCGCCCACCAGTCCACATCCCCTCCCAAAATGGCTGCCTCCCCCCCCCCCCCTCCCCCCAGTCCCTCCTCCCCTCCCCAGTTGCCCTGGCCCAGGAGGCCCGGCCATTCCAAGATGGCCACCCCCACCCCAGGAGTCCCTCCTCCCTCCCTGGGTGGTCTTAAGTGAGGAAGCCCTGCCCTCAACTAGAGGGCCCGGCCCCTTTCAAGATTGCCATGCCTCCCCACAGACTTCTTCCCTCCCTAATTGAAGACAACAATTGAAGACAATAACAGAAGACATCTTCCCTCCCTAATTGCCCAGGCTGATGAAGCCCCGCCCCTCCTACCAGGCCACGCCCATTCCCTCAGCAGGCCACGCCCATTCCACCAGGCACCCCCAAGGCCCCTCCTCTCTCATTAGGCCCTGCTCACCCCATAGGCCACGCCTCCTTCCCCGGGAAGCCCCTCCCCTAGGGACATCACCCCACAATTCCCCTGAGGCCCCGCCCACTTAACCATGCCCTGCTCATGTAGCCACACCCATCACCTAGCTACACCCCTCCCATGACTATGACCGCTTCCCATGTGGCCACGCCCCTTCCCCTCCAGCCTTGCCCTGTCTTTGCAGGCTCCCACAGCCCCGGGGCCCAGTCGCACCCCCTCCGTGGCACGCCCCGTCCCCGCCAAGCCCAACCCCTTAAAGGGCCCTGAACCACCAGGAGGATCTCAGCGGCCCAGAGGTCAGTGGCAGTGGCGCAGGTGGCACTGAGGAAGGTGTAGAGCCCCCACAGTCCCCCCTGCCTCAGCACCCTGTGCCCCTGACAGCAGCCCAGGGGCAGCCCCCTGCCACACCCACTCATTATGTTAGCCAAGCGTGACCCTGGCTTGACCCTAGGCCCGACCTGCGACCCCCCCTCAGGGTCATTAGGCTGGTTCAATGCAAATAACACCAAATAAAGTCATAATGGAATCAGTTTTGACAGCTGACACAAAGCCTGTTTCTGTAATGTTTTATAAGGAATGGAACAGTGTGACAGAGGTTGGTGGTTGTATACCTGTTGTGGTAGGCATTTGTTTGCAGCAGTGGCTGGTAATACCTCATTTTCAAAACAAGGGATAGCTCTGTGAGTGATGGAAGCCCTGCCACGGTCACCTCTTTGTTTGCTCAATTCATTTTGCTTGTTCTTATTTTCTGTCCTGTTCTTATTATTCTATATTTGTCTGTTGTCTCTCCCGAGTATTGTTACCTGCATTCTTGCACAGCTATCCATCCCTTCACCTGTTCCACCTTTTTTCTTACAAAAGTATTTGCCTTCTGCCATGCATCCTTCCAGCAATGTACAGGCCCTTCTCCCACTCCTGCATCTACTGGATTATGTGCAGGCGTGAGTATTTTCTCCCTTTCTCTGCTCTTCTCCACTATTTCCAATCTCTGTGTCAAGTACTGTGTCCCAACAGCCCTTGTAGTTGCCAGCTATCCCTGCAAGGTACTAAATACTTCTTACTCATTTTAAACCTCGGCGCTGCCATCTCCTCCATATGTCATCTTCATTTTACCTTGCAACTCTGAGTCAAAGAAAACAGATCGTAGTATAGCTGCTTCTCAAATGTACAATTCCTTTTGCCTTGGAAATCCCTCTGTCTGTGAGTTGCAAGTTGTATATGTTTAAAGTTTTAATGATAAGGTACAAGGAGGCTGTCTTATCGTGATTAGACTATCGGGATTAGATTATCGGGATCAGGTAATAAGGCGGGTGCAGAAGGCCCGTTGCCAAAACCAAAATCATCATCCTCATTATCAGTTTTCGTTGTACACCGCTTTTCAGTGAGCTCAATCTCTGAGTCTGGGTGTGTATGCTCTTGCTCTAGCTGTTGTAAAGCCAAGGTCTAAGGTTTCTCATTGTTGCAGTAATTGGCTGTTAACACAACTATAAGATTCAAAGGCAGCTGCTCCTGCTTCTGCATTCTCAGCTTTCTGCAAAGCATTTTGTAACTCAACTTGAGCTTCCTGCCTGCAAGTCTTTAGTAAAGTGCCTGCAGCTGCCAATGCCTATGTGAAAAGCCCAGTGAAAGGTCCCTTGCTTTACATACATGAATTTCCTGCACTCCTGAAATTCTGCTCACACCGTTTCCCAATCAAAACAATTTTCAGTCACCCAGTTCCTGTCCCACCCATGCATTTTCCATCCCTTATCCTCTTGCCATTTTTGCTTTTCTTCCACTGCCTCATCCTAAGCATCCATGGCCTGTGTATTTTACGGAATCCCACTTCTGACACCAATTACTGTAATGACCTAAAGGATTACGTAGCCATTAGGATCTTTACATACCCACAGGCCAGGTAACTCTTGAGGTCGTGATATGAATGCTCCTGTGTTCTTTGCTCTCTTCTTTCCTGGGTTCTGGCCTCTGATGGGAGCAGCAGAGCAGTTTCTGGCAAAGAGGTGTTAAAGGAGAAGCCACTGCCCAAGCATTCACACACCATTCAGGGAGTTGCACACACGCTACCCGAGACTTTAACTGCTAGGACCTGAGTCCCTTCACAGTGGCAGCTCCACTGAGCTGACAGGTGCCCCTTTTCAACTCCTCGCTCACACACACACTCACTATTGGGCACTTCCTCTTCCCTCTGGCTCGACCTTAGGTTTCCCAAAGCAGAGTTTCCAATACGACATATGCCAGACTAATTTATTGATTGGTACAGCAGTGAAAATGGGGGTGAAAACAGCAGCTTAGCTGCCCACCAGGGTTAAACCACAACAGACCCTTAAATATATTGGGTATGAATATATTAAAGTCACAGGCTATTAAGACTGTTAGGCACTTGGGTGACCATCAGAGCCAGAACCCCTTAGTCTCTACAGATGAAATACCAGCGAAGGAGTCTACTACTTTCCTATTACAGGCTGCACCTAGATTACCTAAAAGTCCCTTAACTCAGGTATGACAATATAATATTAGCCTTGAAGCCATACTAGCCATAACTACTCTTATTCAGGATTTAGAATGATGGGATATTATTCAGAAAACTCATTCCCTGTATAACTCCCACATGTGGCTGTCCATAAGCCTAACAGCACCCGGTGTTGGGCAGTAGGTTATCCTCAACTGAATTAAAATACTGGACACTTACACACTGCCTTCCTATCTATCACGGATCTTATTTTTTCTATAGAGTGAACAGCCCATCCTTGGATGGCTGACCTCGATATAAAGCATATGTTTTTCATGGCCCCATTACAACCTGAGGATCAACAGAGATTCGCTTTTACCCAGGGCAGAATACAGTACACTTTTACCCGATCACACCAAGGATTCAAACATAACCGTACATTGTCACATCAGGTTTTAGCTAAGGAATTACAAACAAGTCCCACAGTAACAAGGGGTGATAGTATATCAATATATAGAATTAATTGAAGGGAATTCTCCCAAGAAGGATCAAAGAATGTGTGGTGGCATCCTAGCCCATCTGGCAGGTAAGGGGATTATCATCCCTGAGGCTAAATGACAGGGATCTAGCCAAAAGGTTAAATTTTTAGGCATAACTTGGCAAGATGGCAGATGGTATATTCCCTCTGATACCTTACCTCTCTGGCGCCAGCAAATTTATTTAAAATACTAACCACTTTAAACACTACAAGCTGTCAGACTGGCAGCATTGCACATTCCCAAAACTGGACAGGAGCATGTCTAACTTGGAACTGCAGCGCTTTTGGGTCTTGAGGTGGTACATGCCCTCCAAAGGACTCGGGCATGCTAAATTACAGGCACCCATGGAGGAGATGGTACCATCCAGGGAGCGACTGGGGAAGCGCTCAGAAACACATGCTTTTTTCCTGTGTCCTCCTCTGCACCTGCTGCATCATTTCAGGGAGGGGGATGGGCAGTCTGGCAACGCTGCTCACCAAGGAAGAAGAGCCCGTGGTAAAAATTCGCCCAGAAACCTCCCACAGCCGGCCCCGTCCCAGCACCCAATGATCCCCGACGGCACCGGCGGGTGGCAGCGGGGGAAGCGCCGTGCGCGTCCTGGGCTCCCCAAGGCCCGGCGGGGCGGGCGGCGGCGGGGCGCGGCAGCTGCACTCACCGAGCTGGCCCTCGCTGTCGTGCGCCTTGCGGCGGCGGTGGCCGCCGCCGCCGCCGCGCGCAGGAGCTGCTGTACGAGCGCTCGCCCGTCGGAGCTGCAGACCGCGCCGGCCACCTTGCAGACGCAGACCCCCCGAGCCCTCGGGGCCGCGCCGGGGCCGCCGCCGGCTGGCGCACACCCGTCCCGGCCGGCAGCGCGGCCCCCCGCGCCCCCACGGCGCTACGGCCGCCGCAGCGCTCGCCCTCGGCCCCCAGGCAGAGCGCGCAGCACCCGCAGGCGCCCCGCGTCCGCACCTCGGGCGCCGCGCAGGCCGCCGGCGGGCACCTTTCCGCCTCACAGGGCCCGCACTCGCCCGCCGCCGCGGCCACGCCCGAGCCTGGGGCCGGGGCCGGAGCCGGGGCCAGGCCCGGCGGGGGCAGCAGCGGGGGCAGCAGCAGCGGCGCCGGGGGCGCGGGCATGGTGCGGGCTGGAGACCCGGCGGGGCGGTCCGGGACGGCGAGGGGACAGCCGTAGGCGCCGCCGCTTTTCATCGCGCCGCCGGGGAACAGCCCCCAGGGCACACCCCGCCGCGCCCCGCGCCCGCCCCGAAGTGCCCCAGGGAGTCGCGCACGGCTGACAGCCGGCAGCACGCGCGTGCACCCAGACACGAAAGGGCCCCTGCGCCTCCCCCCTGACCTGTGCACCCCTCACACACACACGCACCGGCATGCACACACAAACACCCATGAATCCTTTGCACACAGCCCCACCACAGGCACACGCCACCAGCACGCACCTTCCCTGCGGCGCACCCCTCTTGCCCGCGTGCCGTCTGCCTGCGCACACGCTCCAGACAGGCTCCTCTCTGACAAGCCGGCACCGGCCCTTCCTGACGCCCGTCTACCCGCGGGCTTCCTCTGAGCACACCGTGCTCCGTGCACCGGGTCACTGCCTGCCCCTGCACTCCCACGCACTCTCTGCAACCTTGCCCCACACACCCGCTTTGCTGCAACAGCATTTCCACTGTGGATTTTATCAGGCTCACGCAGACTCTCCTCCACACCTGGTGGAGTCATGTCCTCTCTCGCGTCTCTCGTGGACCAGTCCACCCCTTCTCTCTTCACACATCCTTATGTCAGTACTGCCTCCTCTCCACACACGACCCCCACATATCCATCTGGCAGGAAGCACACTTTGTGCTTCCAACAGCATCCTTCCGGGCAGAAACTTAAAGGTCTTGTAAGCTAAGTCTGAATGCATCAGGACAAAGCTAATTCAGAAAAGTCGTAGTAATACAAAACTAGGTTGTCCTCCTCTGCTCCCAGACCCTGGCATGACTTTTTCTAGCACTCTGCACAGATACCATTAGCCCATTAAAGCAAAATGAGACTTCTTGGGACACAAGAAACACAGCAGAGCACAGCTCTTGTCATTCATGACATTCCAAATGGAAGCTGTTCACTGAGAAGTTGAGGCTACAGCATTTCATTGCTTCTGCTTGTGTTTTACATGTCAGGAAGACAAAATCATATTAGTTGCTGTTTCACAGAGTGGATTTCTAAGGACGTTTAATACTTACCTGCTCTTGGTTATTCCAAATTTTGCCTTTAGAGTCAACGTCTTTGACGTGATGAAATTTTTTGTTACAGTATGTAATATGTGCTGATTGCACAAGAAAGAAAAGTTTCCCCACTGCAACCATGTCATAAGTGGTAATTAGTATTTATTATTATTTAATATTTAAATTATATTAATTTCATAATAAATAAACATTGCTAAATGATACCTCCCTACACAATACTGGCATAAGAATGGACCAAAATTACTCCTGCCTAGTCAGGATATTGACTATATTCATTGCTAAGTAGTGTTTGGTCAGTTATGCACTGAATATTTCAGTATGCCAGCATGTTTGGCATACAAATCCTTATGTAATTCATCAAGGTGTAATAAGGGTATAAAATGAATGTGCATTATAAGTTGCAGATTGACTTACATCTGCATACAGTTCTTAAAGAAATTTTGTCAGCATTTACATGCTGTCTCAACAGTAATTTTAATGTGTGTGCATAGATAATATATATGCAACGTGCAATATATATATATACAACGTGTATATATATAGTATGTATTGTATGTATGTATTGTATAATATTGTATGTATTGTATGTATATATAGACATACAACGTATGTCTATATATACACACATATGTAATATATATGCAACATGCAAATATATATACAATATATATGCAACATGAATGTATTTTACATACTTTATGTACACATCTGAAAAATCACCAGGTTATCTTCTTAAACTTCCAATTATTGTGTACACCATGAACATGCAATATGTAGCCTAAAATTAGGAACATACTGTTCTGGTTTTGTACGAGTATACACCTGCTTTCATGAGGTGCTGAAGTGTTAAGAAGAGAGCTGTATATTGTAAGTTTCCAAGTGCTTTCATACTTTGATTTTTAGAAGAGCCTAAGAAAGGCTCTGATTGCTTTAGAATAAATGTCCGTCAAGCCTAGTATCTTTCCTACAGCAGTGGCAAACAGAAATTGCCTAAGGAAGACTGGAAGAGCAGAGCACATATTTTCAACACTCCTTTTGTATTTTCTCAGACTTGTATTTGTATTAAGTACAAACCCGCGAGGAATTTTGTTGTTGTTGTTGTTGTTTCATGACTTTGTGTAGTTCTTTTGAAGTTACGGGCATTTTCATCATCAATAGCAGTCCTGCAACAAGAAGTTCCATACACTATTTTGTAAGTATTTTGAAAAAAAAAAAATCCTGTAAAAGAAATGTCTTCTTTTGATTGCTTGGAGTATATCAGCTACTACTTGCATGTGATGCTCCAGGGATTTTGCACTGGAAGAGACAGCGAGCAAATATTACTTGCTTGCTTTCTCGAAGTCACTGTGGATTTTAAATGCTATTATTGTAGCTCTCCAAAGCTGTGTTTCTTAAAGGCTGATGACATGTAGCCTTTTCCCTTCAATGCTGTCACGTTCCTTCTATTCCTTTTCATTGTAATTATCATAGAATTATAGAATCATTTAGGTTGGAAAAGACCTTTAGGATCATAGAGTCCAACCATAAACCTAACACTGCCAACTCCACCACTAAACCATGTCCCTAAGCACCATGTCTGCGTGTCTTTTAAATACCTCCAGGGATGGTAACTCAACCACTTCCCTGAGCAGCCTGTTCCAATGCTTGATAAGCCTTTTGGTGAAGAAATTTTTCCTGATATCCAGTCTAAACCTCCCCTGGTGCAACTTGAGGCCATGGAGCAGAAGTTCATACCAACGTGATAAACGCACTAGACAAAGAGAATGGAAGGCTTTATATCACATCGATATTTTAATTGCTCACTGGAAATGGGCTTTGTGAAACCATAACTTACTATATCTGGATGTTTGACTAGACTATAAGAAGACTCTAAGTATTTCTTGGACTCTACTCTGTGTTGTGTCTTGTATCATATATGGGCTTATGTCATTGACAGGCTTGAGGAGTGGGCCCATGCAAACATCATGAAGTTCAACAAGGCCAAGTGCAAAGCCCTGCACCTGGGTCGGGTCAGCCCCCAGTATCAATACAGGCTGGGGGATGAATGTATGGAGAGCAGCTCTGCAAGAGAAGGACTTGGGGATACTGGAGGACATAAAATTGAATGAGCTGGCAATGTGCGCTCACAGCCCAGAAAGCCAACCATATCCTGGGCTGCATCAAAACAAGTGTGGCCAGCAGGTCAAGGGAGGTGATTCTCCCCCTCTACTCTGCTCTTGTGAGACCACACCGGGAGTACTGCATCCAGCTCTGGGGTCCCCAGTACAAGAAAGACATGGACCTGTTAGAGCAGGTCCAGAGGAGGCCACGGAAATGATGCGAGGGCTGGAATACCTCTGCTGTGAGGAAAGGCTGAGAGAGTTGGGGCTGTTCAGCCTGGAGAACAAAAGGCTCCGGCAAGACCTTATTGTGGCCTTTCAAAATATAAAGGGGGCTTATAAGAAAGATGGAGAGACTTTTTACCGGGCTCTGTAGTGACAGGACAAGGGACAATGGTTTTAAACTGAAAGAGGGTAGATTTATATTGGAAGCAAGGAAGAAATGTTTTACAGTGAGGGTGGTGAGACACTGGAACAGGTTGCTCTGATTGTTGACACAACTCCTGCTCACATTTTGGCTCACATGGCTCATCCTGAGGCTTGATGTATGCTGGGAGCAGTGCCATTACATTAAAATGAGAGCATCACGTACACAGGACATGTGGCCAGAAAGAGCTAAAGAGACATTACTGAAGCCATTATCACCTGCAGCCGGCTGTCTCCTGCAGCCATCATCTTTGCATATTGATTGTTTGGCAGTTTTGTCAGAATCTGATAAGTTATGGAAATGGTATAGACCAAATGTCCAAGCTGGAGGGTATAAAACAGCAGCTTACCCAAAAACCTTTCAAAGCAGATCCAACAGCAGCCAGACTGCTGAGGATTTAGTGCTTCCTGGTGTGATACAGCGGATGCCAGCACTGTGATGGAGGAGGAAGGATGAGCATTCTCACCATCAGCCAGGAAACTGATTTTTGCTCATAGGTGCACAAATTAAGAGTTACAGGTTATAAGTTATGAAACCTTATGACTTGGGTGGTGAATGAGTGAACTCACATGATAGACTAGCCTGCACAAAGTGGATTGAGCCCTTGTTTGTCATGTTTGTTTGTTGTATTTCTTAATGAGCTCATAAAATATGAGCTCATTTAATTTGCAGAGGGTGTTGTCCTGTAAATTTGAGAGATCCAAACGGACTGTGACAGTTGCCCAGAGAAGTTGTGGATGCCCCATCATTGGAAGTGTTCAAGGTCAGGTTGCAAGGGTCTTTGAGCAACCTGATCTAATGAAAGATGTCCCTGCCCATGGCAAGAGGGTTGGACTAGATGATCTTTAAAGGTCCCTTCCAACCCAAACCATTCTGTCATTCTGTGATTCTCTCTGTGTATATATATATATGTCAAGTTACCACAAAACTACTACCAAGAAGTAAGTATATAGATATTTCAAGTTATTACAGAAATTATCACTACTAAAGAAAGCAAGTGTATGTATATTTCAATATTAGCAGCACTACTAATGTAGCAAGGCTATGCATATTTCAATGTTAGTAGCAAGTATACTTATGATTAATTACTTACATGTGTGCCTGTACATATAAATATTCAAAGTAGTTCCAGTACAGTGCTCATGAAACCACTCCTAGGGGAGGAGCGGTTAATTAAACACTTTTGTGCTTAAATATGTACAAAAAAATGAACAATGCATTGGTCAGAGTCCTACGGCTGTAAGCAGTTCTACAAGGAGTCTGCAAAGGTGTGTCACAAGCCCATTCCTTATATCCACTTGCACCAGTACCAGTCCTGTGAGCAGTTGCATGGGACACCTCAGCCCGGCCTTGGGTCCGTCTCCCAGCCCAGGTCTGCTGCCCAAAGGTGGCCCCTGAGTGCTCACATTGCAGGATGGCTACAAGATAATGCTGAGGCTGTTTCTTATCTCTTTCACCACGGGAAACTTCAGTCCCTTGCAGGGAATCATTCTGTCTCTGGCATCCCTGCTTCCAGCCAGGGTAACCCCTTCTGCAGTTAGGCCATCTTGCCCTCCATGCCAGATCATTCCTCAGTCACAAATTACAACTGCTGAGCAGTTACAATTTGAATTTCCCCTTCAATATTCACATCATATTCAATTTCTTTAGATTTGTTAGCATAAAAACAACAGGTAGTATTTATTAACACAAAACTACCTCCTTGTGAGACTAAAAGATAGTCTAAGGCCCAATGGTTTTGGATGACCAATTGTGAGAGGAACTTAATATCAGTCTGTAGATTCTTTAAAGCACCTACAGTAGCATTTTGGGTAATTTCAACTGTCATGGAAATATAAACACTTCGTCGTTCTAATGCAGCAAACCCCAAGTTTGTAAACAGTGCATGTACAAAGTTATGAAATTTAGTTGGTTCTGTCACTAAGGGTTTGAACACTCCAGGGTTACTATGTACAGGGTAACGGTTGTGTTGAAAGTTAAATGTTAAGTATTTAGATCAAAATGCATAGGGATTAAGAAGTGCTATGGTACAAGTGCCTGCCTGCTGTGGTGGTAGAGTCTTATAGGCATTGGTGCCACTAAGCCAGAACCACTCAGATGATAAAATGCCCAGAGTCATTGTGATGTTTGCAGAATGAACACCATGGATTAGAGAAACACTGAATTTCATTAAGCATGTTTGGCTTAAACAGATTGTCCAAACAGGATTACAGTCTATACAGCCAGATATGTTGTTTGGGCTACCTGTGTCCCTATTATTGTTGGTACTCAGTCAACCATTACGCAGCAGATTGCAGCCTGTAAAATTAGGTACAGTGAAATTATCCTATCTTTATCAGACAGTTTGTACTGTTAACATTCTGTGTGAGATTCCAGAGTTCCAAACCATTAAAAACACCTTTGTTTGTAATTGCTGATTCATTATTATAGGTCCATGAGGTTTTTTGGGTCAGAATCAATACAAGCTTCTTTCATTTCATGCCAAATTGTCAAACAATCAGTATGATGAACAAGATATGATGAAAATCCAGGGAAGATAATGTGAGTTTCCTGTTGCTGATGTTGCAGTTAGGGTAACCTGAAAGAAAACACAAATCCACTTCATTGCTTTTGGATATTAGATAATTTGGATATCATCGCTCACAAATGAGATATTTGTTACTCCAATGCTCAAGCACCTTCCACATGGTGTTTCAGAAGGGTGTTTGTAATACACAATGAAAACTTCCTTTTTGCATATGATTAACTTGGACAGTTTGTCCAATAGATAATTGATGATTATAATTTTCACCTTAAGTTAAAATTACACTGCAGCTGCTATCAAAAGCTTTCCAGATCAGACTACTGGTCATGGTCTGTTGATTGTTTAAGCAGTGACTGCATCATTAAGATGAGGTTTCTACCTATGATACAGGGAAGTACCAGTTGAGATTTTGGACTCATTGGTCTGAGTGTAAATACATAATTTAGTTTTAAGATGTCCATTCCAGCATTCAATGATACCATTACACTGGGGATGACAAGGAATGTGGAAAATCCATCTAATTCCTTAGGTATCAGCCCATCTGTGTGTATCTTTACTTTACGAAATGTGATCGATTGATTGAATGACAGAGGGTAAAGGCAGGTGGGTAAACAGTTGTCCTAATCCTAAAATTACATATTTTGCACTAGCCTGAGGAATAGGTAGGCCATACCTACACTGCTAATAATCTCTGCCCTGCTCAAAATATACTCCAATTTATTTGGAGTTCATGGTAGGGGTCCTATAAAGTTTATTTGCTACAACCACAAGTGTTGTAGTAGTCACTTTAGCACTAGTATCAAGGCTTGCTGAAGTCTTAAGCCACAAGAACTTTCACCTAGATCCATTGACCGTGCACTGAACTTTTACTTGGCTACATGAAGGAAATCCCCCAAAACTGGTGCAAACCAGAAAGATAAGGAAGCTTCAACCTTAGCAGAAGCTACAATCTTAGAGATAAGAGAAGAATCGGCCCGCCTAGAGACAATGAAAGGGCCCAATGAAGAACGGGAAGACCCCAGACCCTGATACTACTATTGGTCCAAACTATCTCCTGAGGGGAGGGGAATTTAGATTGTAAGGGTATAATTACCCAGGGATTTCTTTGTTCTGGGTACCTCTCCGGAAGCACCCAGCTCGAGGTGTTTTCACTGCTGCACCAATAAATTCGTCTGGCGTACATCGTATTGGAGACTCTGCTTTGGGAAACCTCGGGTCAAGCCAGAGGGGAGAGGAAGCGCCCGAGAGTGAGTGTGTGTGTGAGCGAGGAGTGAAAAGGGGCACCTGTCAGCTCAGTGGAGCTGCCGCTGTGAAGGGACTCAGGTCCTAGCAGTTAAAGTCTCAGGTAGTGTGTGTGCGACTCCCTGAATGGTGTGTGAGTGCTTCTCCTGTAACAATACATGAGCTTGACGCCACACAAATTCTCTGCTTGGGCTGTGTTTTTCAAATGTCCTTATCCACCAGCTCACTGGTCTCAAGAAAAGGCATGTGGCACTGGACTTAGAGTAGGGGGGAAAGACAGACAGACACATCAGTCAGCACAGAGTAAGTGCCTTAGGTAGCTTTTGGTCTAATGTAAATCCAGACTGCAAGCAAAGAGCCCCAGTCTATGGCCTTGTTCCCCCTGGACAACCTTATCTTTCATACCCAACTTCCCTTCAGCAGCAGCTGCAGCAGGGCCCAGGTTCTCATTCTATGACATTCCTGGTTGTGGGGGTATTTATGTGTTTTCTGACAAAGCAGCCTTCAGCACTGAGCCAGTACTACAGTGTGGCCAACACGCTGTATCCTCTGGGTTTACAGCTCCCCTCCTGCAGCAAGATGCATATGTCAAGTCAGTGCCCCATCCTGCCTGCCTGCACTGTGCCCATCACTAGGAGCTAGGTAGGGTGGGAGAAATGCCATCCACAAAGCACAATAGCACACCGTACACTCTTTTATACAGTTAAAGTGAGCTTCCCTGGCAGGAAAGCTGAATGCCCAAGCTGCTTCTGGCTGGAGTGGATTGCAGACCCTTCCTGCCCGCATGGAGGCAGTTTGCCTAGTCCATATGGCAGAGCACACAGGGAATGCTGGCCATGCCACGTAGCCACATCATCTCCAGGAAAGTGTTTATTTTCTTCCAGCTCCTGTGATCGTTGTATCACCAAAGAAAATTTACAGTGTCACTGGGGCCCAAGTGTACCTGTCCTGTGAAGTTAAGGCAGTGCCCACTCCTGTCATCACTTGGAGAAAGGTATGCTGGGGATCTCATACCGGAGGGCCACTTTCAGTATCTAACAGCAGACATGGCTTTGCATTCCCATGCTCACATTCTGTGTTGCTGTACTGCATTTCGGGTAACTCAATTTATCAACTGTGTACTTGCTGAAAGCAGTGTAGGGACAGTTTCTTCCAACACTTCTGCAGCCTGCAGTGCCCATCTGTGCACAGCTGGTGGGGGGGTCTAGTCATCATATCCCCAAAAGGTCTCATGAATCCAAGCATATTCTCACAGTAATTTAAGATAATGAATAATGTCAGCATGCCATGTCAAGCACTGCAAATTAGAGAATGGTCTTAGTAGTCCTGCGACATCCTTAGTACATCCACTACTGCAATGTACGGCCAGCAGACATCTACCCATACATGTAGTAAAACAGAGCCTACTTGGTGCTACTGGTTTGCTGTGCAGTTTTACCTCTGTGTCTGAAAGTGGGTTGCTCTGTGATGATGTCAGCTGAGGCATCTCAGAGCCACACTGCACAACAAAATTCGCCTAAAAGCTTTGAGACTCCAAAGCAAGTGAGATTTCCTCAGCACTTTTGATACCTAGAGAACTGGGTCTATAGGTGTCAGTGCTGCAGCAAAGGAGAATACCGAAGAATGGGCATATTGATCAGTGCTCGGAAGTATCCAAAGCCCAGTACCTATAACAGAAGGGTTCTGCTCTTCACTATTGACACAGGAGCTACACTGAGGGACTAAGTGAGCTCAGATGTTCTTAGGGGTGAATAGGGCTCAGATTCAGGGGTAATAAGGAAGAAAGGGTTCTGAGAGTCTTGGCACTGGCTGGGTGTATGCAGAAAGAGGTGTATTTCACCAATGTATTTCCCTGGAGGTGCAGAGAGCACCTGTCCAGTGAGCATTACCCCACTTCTCCCTGCTCTTAGTACTGTGTGCAGCTCCTCTGCCTGCCTATCCAAGCATGTCAGTAATAGCATGGTCAGAGAGAATTATGTCATCACGAGTAAATGCTTCTAATGGATTTCACAGATGTCCTCCAACATCTTTGCATTCCTGTGAAAATATGCAGGTCTGAGAGTCACGCAAAGAAGTCAAACTCCTAGAGGAGCTGCCTGGAGACAGAGCAAACATGGCTGTTCAAGTTCGGGGAGGACCTTCACAGCACGAAGGCACAGGGTGGGTTTTGGTAAGTTCAGCAGAGCAAATATGCAAGGACAGGCTTGCATAGGCAGCAGCCAAAGGTCCTGGTGGTAGTGAGAAGCTACAAAGTTTAAGTGGTGAAAGCAGTGAGAGAAGGGCCACAGAGGACCTTCCAGGCAGACATGTCACACAGAATGGATTGCATTCATAACTGTATAGAGGAGCAGTATTTTGTGCCTATTTTGAACAAATGGCAAATTAGAAAACTTCAGATGGTCTTAATTGTGGGAGTGGTTCCAGGGTGCTCTCCAGAATGTATGTGCATGTTAATAATAAAATATTTTCTATGATGGTTTTGCCAGATTGACTGACTAATGAAGGAAGATATGGGGGTCTATCAGTGTCACGCTACCAACGTGACTGGAGAGGCATATGCAGATGGGAGTATTACAGTCCTAGAGCAGAACAAAAGCAAGAAGGAGGCATCCCTTCTGGCATGGGACAACCCTGCCTAGCAGGGAATGCTGACAATACCAGCGCATGCCATTACCAGGAGCCAGCTGGCTTTTATGTGCTCTCCTTCCACTGCACAGATGAGGATTTGTAGATGAGAAAGAAGCCAGTTGCAGGGAAGGACTTGATCAGATATGTGTTGCATATATTTGGATTGTCCTTCTCTAGAGCAACAGACAAGGTCATCCCCTGCAACAGAGAAGGGTACTTCAGTGTACCAGCTTTCCCTATTCCAACAAGGGCACATGCAGCTTCACTGGCACCAAACATTTCTGGATGGTTCCTTTAATAAAGGGCAGATGTGAATGCAAGTCATACCCTAAACAGAGTAACAACTGCTGGCAGGAGTGAATCCTCTCCAGAAAGGAAAATGAAGATAAGGCAGATAAATGAGTGGTAATATTTTACATAACAGCCATAGAAACAGACAGACTTCTGTGAAGGCTCTGTCACTAGCATGACATTAGTCCCTACTGTAATGCATGCCAGTGAGACAGCATAGGTTATGCTGGACCAGCAAGTAGCACAGTGGTGAATTTTCTGCTGTGTGTAAAGAAAGATCTGAAACTAGGAGATCAGTGTGTGGAAAAGGAGAGGAGTGCATCACCTCAAGGCTGTTCTGGAAATGCAGTATCTTGTGCAGAAATCTGAACCTTTGAGAGAGTCTGAGGTGGGCTTTTAGAAAAGTTCAATTTCCTATTAAAGATTTACTTGGTAACATTCTCTGAAATCTGTCCTCCCCCCTGATTCCAGGGAGAAGGAATTTGTTCTCTTGAGAAGAGCTGGACCACAGAACACAAGCTAGGAAACAGTCAGTGGCCACCTTTGCTTCCTTTGTCACAGGAGTTTGCATTAATGTTGCATTAATACTCTTGCTGTAGGTTTAATGTCAGTTTTATACATTTTCCTATTTAGAAAATATGCAATTAATTTTGAAAATACATAGTTGAAAATATGCATTAATACTGAAAATTCATGGAAAATAAGTAGGGAGAAAATATAAAGCAGTAAAAGCGGGACTTTTAAAGTCCTTTTAAGTGAAGTACTATCTCTGGCCTGTTTTTTCATGCTTCTGACATAAGGTTAGAGTTCCTTACCCTGAGGAAAAGGTCACCAGTTGTTAATCCCACCCATGTTTGTCCCCAGGAGAAAACCCTGCAGCATAACTAGGAAGACTAAGCATTTTTAGAGCAAACCATTTTTGAGCAACCTGAACATGTAAATAAAGTTTTGCTAACAAATTTCATCTGCTTATGCAGCTGTCACTGGATTTGCACCCCAGCTTGTACCATACAGTTTGGAGGAGCTGGAATTCTCCTGTTTGGGGCCAAACATCTGTAACCCTGCTGGGACATGTTTGTTCCTACCTGGTTGCACAGTGGGGTATGCTGGGCTCAGGGTGAGGAGACTATGCCCTATGCACCAGCCAGAGGACAGAACACAGACGACATGCTCAGAGTAAGGACACATGATGTGTGCAGTGGTATGGGGCATGCAATCTGCACCAGGCTGCTGGTGCACCACATGGCAGGGGTGGGAGGAAAAGCCCCCCATGCTGCTCCCCTCCTGTTATTACAGGAGGGCTGCAAGCCAACATCCCTCTCGTCCCCATCCTCAGTGCTCTGACATGCATGTAGGCTTCCTGTGTGGGGGCTGTGTGTGGACCTTGCAGGCTGTGTTTTAGCCTTCCTCTCTGCTGCTGCAGGCCTGCAGTGCTTTCAGAGTCATGGCAGACACTTGTCTTGGAGCCTGGCTTTTTCCCCACGGAGTACCAGCTGCTGGGGGTACCATGCTGTGTGCACAAGAGCTGAATAGCAAAAGAAGGAGCACCATCAACCCCCACCCCTCCCCCGTCATCAACCTGGCTGCTGAGTGTGCACCACCACATGTGCTCCCAAGGGTGTTTTGCTACACATGGGTATCACACCCAAACACGGAATTGTTTCTGGAAGCTGGTAAATTGTGGGCAGTCAGTCCCCCCGGACATTTACAGTTCCTGGAGATGCTGATTGTATTGCACCCAGGATTGGCAAAAGCAATGCAGCACAGCTGCAGCACTTGCTGGGTTATAAAGGTTTGGCTTCCATAGGGCAGAAATGCAAAGTAGAGTTGTTTTCAGGTGAAAAACATATAAAAGAAGAGTTAAGAGTCATCGTCTAGAAAAGACATAATGCCCTCTGGTTATGTCACTGTGGTGCATCTGGCTCAGAGCATGCTTCTATTCAAACCTGAAATTAGAAGTGGGAAGAAATCCAAGACAGGCAAAATTAAGAACAAGAAGTGGATGTAGTCTAGAAACAAAGAAGCTGATGCTAATAAACAGGCAGAGAGCTAGAAGTGGTACAGTAAAGCAAGAAAAGCAGAAGTCCTTCATGACTGCTTGCCTGCTGCAAATGAAACAGGACAGTGAGTCTATTCCAGTAAACTGGCAATACGAAACAACTCCTGAAATCCGTTGTCCACTCTGTAGATTTGCAGCTCTAGCCCACTTTTCTCCAACAGTACTGAGGGCTATCTGATCAAGTCTGTGCTTGCCTGTGTTGCCTATAAAATATGTAGATTCTCAGGAAATGCCAGAAAGCCAGAGTGTCCTGGTTTTGGCTGGGATAGAGTTAATTTTCTTCCTAGTAGCTGGTATAGTGCTGTGTTTTGGATTTTAGTATGAGAATAATATTGATAACACGCTGATGTTTTGGCTGTTGCTAAGTGGTGTTTACACTCATCAAGGACTTTTCAGCTTCCCATGTTATGCCAGGTGCACAAGAAACGAGGGGGGCACAGTCAGGATAGTTGATCCAAACTGGCCAAAGGGCAATTCCATACCATGTGACGTCATGCTCAGTATACAAACGGGGGGAGTTGGCTGGGCAGTAGCAGTCGCTGCTCCGGGACTGGCTGGGCGTCAGTCAGCGGGTGGTGAGTGGTTGTATCACTTGTTTTTTTTTCCCTTGGGTTTTGTTCCTCTCTCGCGCTCTTGTTGTTTTCCTTCTCATTACAATGTATTATTATTTTGTTGTTGTTGTTGTTGTTCCAATTATTAAACTGTTCTTATCTCAACCCCTGAGTTTTCTTACTTTTTCTCTTCCAATTCACTCCCCCATCCCACCCGGGGCGGGGGGAGGGTGAGCGAGCGGCTGTGTGGTACTTAATTGCCGACTGCGGCTGAACCACAACACAGAGGCACATAGATGAAGTGCTGCCACTGTTACCTGTTTGCTGCATCCACATTACAGTCCAGGTTACCAGAACACCAGTCAGCTAAAGAGGGAGAGAGAGGGAAGAAATACCAGTACAGGCAATTCCTGTAGCTAAGGTGGATGTATTCGTTAACCAAGAGACTATGAGTTCAAACACATGTGTCCGCTTGTATAAATTGCAGCCATATATGAATGCTTGGCACTATACCTACACCCTTTCCTAATCATGGTAACAGCTTACCCAAAGCAACACAATATGGCTATATATGGGAGCAGCAGCAATATGGGTAATTGAAACAAAATTCGTGGAGACTATCCTTTAAAATCCAAATCTCCCAACAGGTGAATCGGAGTTTCAGAGTGTTCCCGAAATAAAACTTAATAGCAACGGAGTTACTATTAAGCAGGCATCCTTTATTACAGCGCTGGGCAGCACTGGGGATCGCTCCACCATAAGTGCTCTGACAAACAAGCAAGATCACAGAGGTTATATGTTGCAAAATCATACATATTCATAAGATTAATTTATATAAACATGAGATTTCTTGGAACTCATTAATGTATGTAAATGTCTCTGACGCATGTGTACTTAAGTCCTTACGTGGTCATTCGGGATCCTCTGGTGGTCGTTGGAGGAAGTCAGTAGTCTTCATCACTCTGACCGCGGACTGAACTTTGTCTTTACGCATGCTCAGTCCATTTTTGTCTTGCTCATACCTTCCTTGCATGTCCAAAACCAGGTGATTCTTGTGCAGCTTCTCCTTATCAGCCCTTTCCAGGGACACAGGGCCTGAATAATTCCTTTTTATCTATCTACATTGCAACTATCTCAGCTAACCAAGGATTTACCACAGGCAAAGCATTCTTACTCTAATGATTATTGTTGGGGGGGGGGGGGAGACCATACGTAGGTTTCCTTCAAATAAAGAATGCTCATTAGCAATTCTACTATCTAAGCTTCCTTACTTAAGGCCAACAATACTGACAGGCTAGGCTAAATTATTTGCAAAAGGGAAAGTAAAAGGAAACATATTTACAACATCTCTTTTTGTCTTTGGGGATTTTAGGTCTTTTCATAATCCTTACAATCACTTTCAGCAATGAAGCCCTGTGCTGCCTTGGACAGGGGTTTGGGGCTGTGTTTTCAACTTGGAGTCTTTCCACCGTGCTTCTACTCTTCTACACTGCATTTTATTCAAGGGTTGTAGAGAAGAAAATAACTGCTTGGTTATTTTCTGCTTGGTGTTGGTATGTTAGTCACTACATACACCACACCATAGCAAACCTGTTGTCACAGCAGCTGTTACACTAAACAACTCCATAGAGCTAGAGTTCAGGCAGGTTAATCCTGCTATACCATCCACAGAGAGAAAGCAGAGCAAGCCATGGCTGTTACAATGGAATGAAGCTGTGTCAGGGGAAGTTCAGACTGGACATTAGGAAAAAGTTCTTCACTGAGAGGGTGGCCACTAGAACAGGCTCCCCAGGGAAGTGGTCACAGCACCAACCATGTCAGAGTTCAAGGAATGTCTGGACAACGGTCTTAGTCATATGGTTTAGTTTTAGGTAGTCCTGCGAGGAGCACGGAGTTGGACTTGATGATCCTTATGGGTCCCTTCCAACTTGAGATATTCTATGATTCTATGATTCATGGGTTGGCTCCCCAAGACTGGCCATGGTGGAGAAGCTTGAGGTATGATTTGGTTAGTAAAAGGTAGGAATGCTGGCAAGGATAGATGCTGGGGCTTTGGGGCAAAGAGGTCAAAAAGAAAGTAATTGTCTGTGATTATAAATTTGGTAGAGGCTTTTGTACATCTGTGAAACTTCTTGCAAGAGTTTTTTCAGCTTTGTTTTATATGGCAGCTGTTTTAAGGCAGTAACAGTGTGGGCAATGGGAGACATACACCTTTTAAGTGGTTTAACATAGACAATCCTCAGACACTGTGGGCATTTCACAGGGGCTTGTGCCCTGTGCAAGTGCTCACAATTCCCACTAGCCCTCTGAAGCTATGTATGAAATGACCACTGCGTGGATCTGCAGGTGAGTCAGACTGCTGGGGACCCCAGGCTGCTTGAGCAGACAGGTACATCCAAGCACAAGGCATTGACAGGAATCTAGGAGCAGAGAATGTGAGTTCTGGAGACGGAATTGGAGCCTCTAAAGGGATGCTGGAAAGATTTAGGCATAAGAGTGGACAAGCAGCTGAACATGATGGTTCTGCAGATGCAGTGCAAGAGGGAATGTAATTGCTCGCTGAATAACCAGATACATCCAAGGCACTAATTTGCCTAACTGTGAGATGGGCATTGGAATAATAGTTCTGCTTTCCATATTATAATAGGTCTGTTTGTTTTATCGGAGAGGATTTCAAATGCACAGAGGTTGGAGAAAATACTGTACAGCAAGACTTAGAACTTACTTTATCTGACTGAAAAAAAAGGAGTTATGTGATAACAGTTACCTGCGTAACAAAAAAACCAGGAGTTAGCAACAGATCTTAAATGCAGGAGAAGTACAAGAACAGTTCATTGGTTGGAAGATGAAGCAATTGGTTTCACATTAGGGGATAACTGTAAATACCATTGTCTATTACAATGAGCATACCTTACAATGATTAATTACTCTTGCTTTTAACCAGCACTTCCACTGCAAGTTCATGTTACATACTATTACAACCATGCCAGTCTTTGTTAGTGTGATGTCAAGGCTGTGAACAAAAAGGCTGCACTGTGTTTAACACTGATCTAGAGAAAAGTTGTGCTGCTTTTCAGTGCTTACACATCACAGTTTTGCAGATGCACTTTTATACACTTTCCAGTCCAGTACTTTTATCTAAAAAGATGCTAAACACTCCTCTGTGCTAATTCTCAATGCTAAGTGCTTCAAAATTTCCTCATTATTTTTCTAGTGTCTTTGACATGCTGCTAGATCATAGAAGCATAGAATGGTTCGAGTTGGAAGGCACCTTAAAGATCATCTAGTTTCAACCCCCCTGCCATGGGCAGGGATGCCTTCCACTAGATCAGATGTTTCTCTATACTGTGCTGCCTGTCTATAGCTGGCTGTTCTCCAGTTGAGTGCTTGTCTTCCCTCACTAAATGCAGGGATGATTAATATTGCCCAGAGTCATGCTTATTCTGACTGTCTGAACTCATGTACCTGCAACCACTGGAACAGTTTTGGCAAATAGTATTTTTTCCATTTCCTCATTGATCTTCATTTCCAGTCTCAGGAGTCAATTTGGAAGGCATCTTGATCAAATGAGGCACTGAAATCAGCTCCACAGTTGAAGAGATAGGCTGCTCTCCTTCACAATTGCTTGGTGTGTAGCTGCCCATACAACCCAAGGGAAGGAAATCACAGCTTGTTGGTCAGGTAATGGTTCTGTGTCACAGAGATCACAGAACTCTGCTTCATTTTCATAGAATAGGATAATTCAGGCTGGAAGAGACCTCCGGAAGTCTATAGTCCACCCTCCTGCTCCAAGCAGGGTCAGCTAAGAGCCAGACCAGGTTATTCAGGGTTTTATCCAGCCTGGTCTTGAAAACCTATGAGGATGGAGACTGCCCAGCCTCTCTGGGCAACCTCTTCCACTGCTTGACTGTCCTCATGTGGAAGAAGTGTTTCCTTACACCCAGTCAAAATCTCTCTTTTCAATTTATGCTTGCTGTCTCTCATCCCCCTGCCGTGCACCACTGTGAGAAGCCTGATGCCATCTTCTTGATAACCTTCTTGTAGTTACAGGAAGGCTGCTATTAGGCACTCCACACATGATGGAAGGGCCAGGAGGCTGGTGCAGGGGAGTAGCAGACCTTCCCATCTGAAGACACCCCAGAACGTGGAGACATTCATTCCAGGATTTCACATGTTCTGTACTGCAGAAGCTACTGGTTTTAAACAGCACTACCATGCGCTGCTCTTGCCTTTCCTGCTAGCTGTGAACCAAGCCCAGTTGAGGAGGCTGCCTGATTCAACCATGTCTTCCTCGGGATGCTGCATGCTAATGGCATTAAGAGGTTTTCCTTGCCCTCATGCATGCCCTTTTCCCTAAAGTTTTACCAAGGCCCACACTCTTCCCCTTTGAGCTCTAACACTATTAAGCATCCAAGCATGGTGGTGGTGAAGTCACAGAGCTGCTGAGCAGGACAATGTGAAAGAGGGCCTCTGGAAAAATGGATCACAGATCCCACACTGGGAAAAGCACCCCATTAGCAAAACAAATGCCCTGTAAGATGAGGAGTAGGAGACCCAAACTTGAGATAAGCCTGGAAAGAATTTGTGAATAGAAGCCTGGTTAGTGCTGGCAAATTATACAGAGCTTCCGTATTTTAGGTCCAAAAGTGTTATGATGGCAAGGTTGTTTTAGAAAATGCCAAGACATTGAAATAGCTGCTCTGAGGAGCATGAGCGCATGGAAGTGTCACATTGATATGGTCACATGCTGGACATAGGAATATCTCTGTTTTCAGTCTTACGTCCTTTACCTAAGGTAAGCCTGCAACCTGCTTGCATCAAGTTAACTGTAGTCAAATAGATGAGGACTCTACACTGAGAGTGTTGACGCAGGCCTAGACTACCCCCAACACTAGGACTTGCATCACAGGTGGATGATGGAGGTCCCTGAGACAGAGCAGAAAGAAAATTCTGTTGCTAAGAGCCTAGAATGTGAGGGGAATAAGCGTGTCCTCTCCCTACTGCCAACAGTCATAAAGTCACCTGAGAAAAGGTACCTACAGGATAGCCTGAGCTCTGAGCTTCATGAGGGCTTGTGCTCTACTTGTCTTGCTATCCTGACCCTATACTTGACATAGGCACTCTGCTTCTGCTTGGAAGATAAGTAGCTGTTTCTCCAGGGTCTGAGACCACACAGCAGCACATCTTGTACTTTAGCGGGACAGGCCATAGATGTGAAGAGGCAACAGATGGGAGTCATCGGCCAGACTGCAATCCCCCTTACCCTCCTGCTGCATATATCTCTCCTCCTTGGAGGAGAAATATGCAGTTAATTGCATGGTGTATCAGAGATTGCAGAAAGCCACAGTCACAAGAAAAATACCAACCATTTATTTTCTCCTATTTTAATAAGGAGATGGCTTCATTTCTCAATGTGCCTGAAAGTGACTTCCTAGAAGAGTCTTTAACAGCTCCCACCAGCCAGTTCAAACCCAGTCTTGAGCAAGTACATTTCTTTAGTACACAGAACTGCTGACAGGTCAGCTGTGTTAAGCCTTGAAATGTGCTTGCAAGTGGACAAAAATGGGTGCCATATACATGATTTTAAGGATATAGAAAAGTGAAATTGGCTTGCTAGAAACCTTCACATCCCTATACTTCCTGAGGACTCTACCGCTCTACCTCTGACCCTGCACAAAGGCCCAAGACCAAAAGGGATACCAGTGTCCCATTCTCCATAGCTGGGCAGAAGATAGGATGGTTGAGGATTCTGGCTGGCACAGGCAGAACCAAACTCTTTAATGTATCTCATTACTTCCACCATCAACATTGTAACTTCAACGCAGTTACCTGCTGCATTAATTTGTCAACTGGATAATATAATCCCACAATTTATTCAATTGCACTTGTTCCATTTTACAAAGGTATCAAAGTAAATGAGCTCAGGAATATTCTTGCTTTCATTTTTCAGTAAAATCCAGAGAATTAAATAGGACTGGGTTATTTCGTTTAACTGCAGTGGGCATCCAATGCTCCAGTGCCACATGTCAGCTCTGGTAAGAAGTCTCCAAATTACTTGGTTATGCTTCCAAATTAATACCCAGTTTCCAAGCCTGCCATTCATAAACTCACTTTCAACCCCTGCCTGTCTTGGGGATGGGTATTCAGGGGGGCTTTTTACAGTACATCAGGCCTGAAGCTAAGAGTCAATATACAGTGCTCAGTGTTATGAGCTCCTCCCGTATCTGTCCCTCTTCCGGCTTCAAACCTACATAGGCTTCAAGAACAGCTTTCTGCAGGCAAGCTCAAGCTCTGGCCAAAATGGAAGGGTGGAAACTTCCAAGGGCCAGTCTCTCTATTTTTCGTAATTCCTCTCTTCTCTGATGCCAGCCAACCATAAAGTCTACCCCTTCGGTCTGAATTGACCTAACAATCTTTTTCCCCTTGCTTTTCATACAAGACTTTGTGATCACAAGATTTGGGCAAGCACAACGAGTATTCCACCATGCTTCATACAGGTAATGTGATCTCAGCCAAGGGCACAGTAAACTGGATGAACAGATTCTTTCTTCAGCCGAGCGAGCAAGCAATAGAAAAGAGCAAGGAGTGCCTTTGCTGCAAGTGGCTCTGCAGGCACTCCCCTAACACCAGTTGAAAATTATTTTAACGAGTTAAGTACAAGTCTGAGAAACATTTAAGTCTCTCTGGAGATCTGGTGTGCAGCTCATCTAAGGATATCAAATCAAATCCTAAATATATTTTTTAAGACTTAGGCGAACAGAGAAGTAACCCAAAACGGCTGAAAATCAAACTCCTGCTTTGGCAACTCAGTTCAGGGTCATCTTAAACTGATGCATACTAGCAAGCATCAGCACCAGAGCTTACAAAATCCCTTTCAGAGAGGACAATCACAAGCCTCTTCACAAAGCAAGTGCTTCTCTAAGGAAATGCCCCTATTTTGACATCAGTGTAAGCAGTACAAGGTAAGAATACTGCAGGCGGCCTCTGAGTAAAGTAACACTCCTGAACTACTAGAACACAGCAATTTGTCATGGTAAGAAGAGCTCAATTCAAGGTATGACAAAACACTACAAGTACTGGCATGAGGCAGTAACAGGCATTGTAAAAAGTCTGCTGTGACTAAAATTCAGTTACTAGCTCACAGAAGAAATATGGTGTTCTTCCTGCTTTACTTTGCATAAATTCAAGATCCAGGAGGTTCTAATGGAAGGAGAAACTAGCACAGGCCTGCTGGATAAAGCTGAGCTGCCCTTCTCCCTTTTATTTCTCTGAGTCTTGATTACATGTTCATGTTTCACAGCTGAGTTGCTACACATTTAGCAACCTGAAAAACACATAATTGCCTTGTCTTTTTCAGTCTCCTTTGCTTTTCCTCAATACAAGTTGATTTTAAAGGTGGAGGAGAGAGAGAGCTTAAGACAAGTGCTAGGGAAATAATACCAGATGACCTCTTGTTTAAGTGATGATTATTAAAAATAAATCACTAACAGAGTTAAGTGACACAACTGCTCTTCCATTTATTTCAAATCAAACTGCTTGTGAACTGTATTCATTTAAGACTTCATTTTTCACACAGACAGGTTCAGTAAAGCTGATAGCCATAGCATGTGGCAGTTTAGAGGTAGCTGCATAACAAAGCAACTTGCTAGCACTTAACACTTCATACAAAATAGAGATGGACTTTTTTTAAAACAGTACAAGAAACGTTCATCACAAGTCATTGCTTGACGATACTAGGGAGTATTCTGTGACCAGAATTCACCTGCAGGGACAACAGACAACTTCCCCATACTTCCAACTAGGCTATCATTCTCAGGTCAGATATACTTAAGTGAAACATTTTAGAGCCATTTAGTATTGGATGTCTGCCTCTGGCACAACGTTTAATTAACAAACGAGAAAGCAGCTACAGTCCATTTTATATTTTCATATACTGAGTCTTCTTAAGTGTTCATATACTGTCCAGCTTCTTCAGGATGAAAGGAGCTGAAAAGAGAAAATAAAGCAGCATGAACTTAACTCAGCTAAAGATAACAAGAAATCTGCAGTGAGTCTGTGACGAAACTGCAGCACATTTATGTAGCATCTAAAATATTCAGACTCTGGGTGAGATACCACCCTCCACCTCCCACATAATTCCTTCTCTCCCTGCACGATTGCTTTTACAGGTGAGGCAGCGTGATTCAAGGGGGGAATCAGGTATGCCTGCTTGTGCTGCAGGTCAGAGCCTTGGGCCTGCTGTCGACACCACCGGGGGGGGGGGGGGGGGGGGGGGGGGGAGAGAATCACCCAAACATGACTTTTGTTTTCTAAACAGATGGGCATCCTGAAGGGAAAGTTGCAAGCCTCTGATGCAACACACTAAAACACTCATGCTCTGGAAAAGTACAGAAGCACTGTTCACCCAAGCCCAGCACTTCAGGCGCCTCAGGCCCCCGCCGGCGCTCTGGAAACGCTGCTGAGATGCAGAGCCTCTCCCGCTCCCCTGGGGACGCGCCCAGCCACCGGGACACGAAGCTTCCCCCACAGCCTCCGCGGGCACAGAGGCGCTCACGAGGCTGCCAGAAGCAAATACACCCCTACGGGCCGCGAAAAGGCGGCCGCCCCGGGCCGATCCGTCCCATCCCGGGGGCGCAGGCCCCGGGCCGGGGCCGGCCCCGGCCGCCACCCCGCCGTGCCCGGCGGCCTGCGCCGCCCCGAGCACTTACTGATCCGCAGCAGCGCTACGTAGATGAGGAAGTTGCGGACAGAGGTGAGGACGTCGCGGCGCATCTTCCGCTTCAGCTCCTCCGGGTCCATCTTGGGCCCCAGGCCCTCGATGCGGAACATGCCGGCGGCCCCCACACACCCCTGCTCCGGCGCTACTACGGCTCGCGAAGAGGGACAGGCACGGCCGCGGGAGGAGAGGCCGTCTGACGTGACGGGGCGGGCTGTGGCGGCGGCGCATGCGCAAGGAGGTGCGGCGAAGCCGCGGCCCTCGGCGGGGCGCTTGTATCCGCCTGGCCCCGTTCCCGGAACCAGCGGGTGGGCTGGAAGCTGCTCCCGCCCCGGAAGGTCGGCTCGCCCGGGGGCCCTGGGAAGGGAAGCGCTCTGCTGCCGCCGGCGCGGGAGAGCTCTGTCAGCCCGCAGTTGCAGGGAGGTACGCTGCAAACGCACCCGCAGCGTTCTCCCGCCGGGGATGTGGAGGGGCCTGGTGTGCTGGCGGTGCGGGGCGGGGCAGCCTCCCAGAAATGTGGCCCGCGCCTGGGCTGCGGCCAGCCCCGCGGTGCCTTCCACTGCCCAGAGGAGTGCGGCAGCCTTACCCGGCCTGGGCAGAGCTGTAGTGGGGGCCCGGCGTTCGCAGCCTGCCTCTTCCGAGGAATGCTGGCAGGGGTGCTGGCCGTGGCGTCTCCTTGCGCCAGGCCGAAAGCACAGACACGGGGTGTGACCGGGGGACGGGGAGCTCAGGGGGGCCCCAGGTTACCTTAAACCACATATGTGTGTCCTGGTTTTGGCTGGGATAGAGTTAATTTTCTTCCTAGTAGCTGGTATAGTGCTGTGTTTTGGATTTTAGTATGAGAATAATATTGATAACACGCTGATGTTTTGGCTGTTGCTAAGTGGTGTTTACACTCATCAAGGACTTTTCAGCTTCCCATGTTATGCCAGGTGCACAAGAAACGAGGGGGGCACAGTCAGGATAGTTGATCCAAACTGGCCAAAGGGCAATTCCATACCATGTGACGTCATGCTCAGTATACAAACGGGGGGAGTTGGCTGGGCAGTAGCAGTCGCTGCTCCGGGACTGGCTGGGCGTCAGTCAGCGGGTGGTGAGTGGTTGTATCACTTGTTTTTTTTTTCCCTTGGGTTTTGTTCCTCTCTCGCGCTCTCTTGTTTTCCTTCTCGTTACATTTTTTTTCCCAGTTATTAAACTGTTCTTATCTCAACCTACGAGTTTTCTTACTTTTGCTCTTCCAATTCTCTCCACCATCCCACGTGGGGGGCAGGGGGGGGAGGGTGAGTGAGCAGCTGTGTGGTACTTAATTGCCGATTGGGGCTAAACCACAACAATATGTATTTTTTTTTTAATAAAATAGAAATAGTATAGGAGTTATTAGTAGCTAAGAAGGGATCACAGTTAAGGATAGAAACCAGCATACAAGAATGTGAGAATTGTAGAATCTTCAAGGTAATAGATAATGCTCAAGCCAGATAAGAGGGTATGGGCACTGCATACTTCACTAACAAGCATATGTTTCTTCTCAAAGAATGCAAAGCTGTAACACTTCAAGGACCAATAACAGGAACATCCTCTTACAGGGGAAGTCATAAAGATAGAGGGACGCCACAACAACCATGAAAACAGCAGGAATCACAGTAACTAGGGGAAAGGTAAAGATGGCAGGGGGAGATTGCGACCATCAACCCAGTTGAGGGACAAAAGTACTACACTGATGACTCCTTGTGAGCATGCACAGTGAATTAAAATAACACTATGGCTTTAAATTGAAGTGGAGAAAATACGGACCATTGGAAGAAGAGGATGCTTAGTTAGTCTAATGATTATGTATTAGATAGGTCTGGTATGTTAACTTTCATGTCTAAATATTGAAGAGATTTACAGTAGGTGTGCTTGATTTGTGGAAATATTCCACCTTGCACCCTGCGCAGAATAAAACAATGTCTCCTCTCTAAACATACTTCGTGTGTTTCGGGAGTCATTTTATAAAACAGGCAACGCTCGCGGACAGAGTTTCTCTGGTCCTGCCACCAGCAGTGTGTGCCTCTTCTGCTCCTACCAGGTTGCAGACAGTAGTGTGCTGTTTCTCATGGCAAAGAGGGCAGAGATGGGTCTGTGATGGTGAGCTGTGCCACCTGAGTTGCTGCTCTTCCAGGCCTGGAAGGCAGTTCTCTCCACTCGGGTTAAGACTACAGCAGAGCAGTCTAGAAGCTGCCTGATCTGCTTGCCCCATGGGTGTGAACTCGGGGAGCCTTTGTGCAGGCAGCACACTTGCACAAGTGCATTGAACAGGAGTTCTGGTTAAGCGTAGCTGTCATGGAGGAGAGTCATGCAGACTACCAGGAATCTCTCTCCTCAGCCCAGTGTCTTCCCTTGGAAGGTAGAGAGTAGGGAGCAGACATAGAACAGCCATCCCTAGTAAGGCACAGAGAAACTGTACACGGCCTGTCAACTCTGTTGCAAGTAAAAGTGCTTGGAACGTCTGTTACTGACAAGGTCTGTGACTAATGATGGTCCTGAGGAGCTGGAGTTACGTCTGAACAATGGGTACCAGCTCCTTTCTTGGGGATGGGAATGCATCATATGGCTCTGTCTAGGGGAGATGGACACAGATGAAGCAGAGCCTGCTTTTGCAGATTACATCTCATGACACTTTGAAGCATGTCACAGCACAACAGCCTCAAACTCAGCAGCTCTGGCTGTGTCATCACATCCCCTGCTGCAAAACCTGCTGGCTTCCCAGTCTGTGTGGTACTACTGTGTGAGGTGTGCATGAGAGCACAGTCCTGAAGAGCAAACTAGTCTCGATGTGCTTGATCACTGGGGAGAGAGGGTTATAGCCGCACCAGGCAGGAGCAGAGGTTGCCTTGCTGGCCCCTCTGAAGTCTTCCAAGTGCCTTCATTCTGGGTCATCTATTTACAATGGGACTTAATAGATACCTGTTTTTCTCTAGTTGCAGTAAAGAATTCATGTGACTGTGAGTCAATGTGCATCTGGCTCTGCTAGCTTTCCTGACTCATGCACTGTCTCTTGAGTTATGCACCATTGTCTTTGGTACCACTGGTGATCTGCAGAGTTTGTTACTGCTTCAGCTAGTAACTGACTTCTCTGTGCTGCTTTGTTTAGTACACAGGAACCTTCACCCCAACACAGAACCCCATCGTGCAAGGTCTTGTACAAAGGCAACCCCCGTTCCCAAACAAGTCCAGGGAGACCATCCGAGGCCAGTAATATTTAACAGATACAAAGAGACTGAGAGGGCCAGGGATCTTGGCTTTGGAGAGGCCCCTTACCAACCACAAAACCCCCTCTCCAGGGATTGCAGGTCACAGGAAGCTGGGCTGTGGATGAATTTTGGTCAGGATAATCGAATGCTGACTTGAATTGTGACTTTTTTTAGGGATAGGAGCTGGTTCAGGCCTGAGACCAGGCTCACCCAGAGAACTGTGTACACAGCCTCCTCGGTCTTGAGCTCTGCACCATACAAGCTTCAGCCAGCCAAGCCCTACATTTCCTGCCTGTGGCAGGCAGCCGGCAATGCTTTCAGAAGCACTCCTCAAATGCCAGGCGTACTGTCAGAGATGGACACAGGTGCTAGTGATGCCTGGAAAGGATCAAGCAAGCAGGCAGTGTCTTGTGGCTCTCCCCACCACCCCCACAAGATGTCTGGGTTCTGCAGCCCACCCTGCTCTGCCTATGCCCCTTGGGATCAGGAAATGCACAGTAGGCAGATAATTAAAAAAACCTGATTTCTCTCAGCTAAGCTGCCTATGACCTGAGGCAAAGCCAATTACAGAGCAGCTGCTTTCATTTTGCCAGTGATTAAGGGGGCTAATTGCATCTCCCACTGGCTGGGGGAGCTTTCCTACCTTTCTGTGCTACCTCAAGGGCCCTCCCTGACTTTGCAAAGGATGGCCAAGGAGGAGTGTTGCCAAACCACCCTAGTCCCAGCACGTTTGCAGGATGTTCAATCCCAATCCCCAGTGCAAATGAAGGGGCAACCTCTTCTGGTCACAGAAGCTGTAAAACTGCCCTCTTGAGAGCTTTACAGCAAGGTCCTGGAGGAAAATACAATAGAGCTGCCCAGATCTGCAGCTGACATAAACTAGCCTTGTTCTGCTGGCTTCCAGGAAATTTCATTGATCTACTCGAGGTTTCATTCTGAATGGTGGGTTTCTCTGGTCTTTGCTAGCAGAAACAGATTGGCAGGTCCCAAGCCCATCTTGGCAGAAAAGCAAGGAGTCTCATCCTACATTTCAAGATTGTTGGTCCTCCCAGTCTTGGTTTGTATTTGAAAAGCAGAAGTGATGCTCTTTTCCCAAGCATTGCTCTGGAGAAGATAAAGGAACTTGGGCAAATCTGGGCAAAGCTGAATCAAACATGACACAGTATTGAAAAAAGGCTGGAGCAAGGAGAAGACAAAAAAATGCTGTTAAGGAGCAACGTGAGCAAGGACTCTGCCAGGACATTGACTGGAAAGCTGTTGCCACAAGTTATTGCACTGGAGCCACCCCATTCTCCTTGTCCTTTTGTGAGATGGGGGAATGAGAAACATTTCCTTTGGGAGACATCCACATTGGATAGGCAGGAGACTTCCGGTGTGGAGCGACTGGCAAGGAACAGAAGGCTTCAACTTCGGGTTTTGACAGCAGCATGAACAATTTCCTGAGCTGTCCTTGAAATGTTTGTGGCAATTTCCCAGAATTCCCTCAAACCTCCAAACTGCACAGTTTTGACAGCTCATACCATGTCATTAGTTTTACTTAGTCCTGTAATTGCATGAGAATTTTACCTTTCATTTCCTGGGGCTACAGGCAGATTACTAGCCACTGACTGTGTTATCCCACAGTTGTGAGGTCGTTTACCCGGTGTGTGACACGCCAATATACACACAGGGCAGAGGTATTTTATTTCATGTCTGCACAGAGATGGGTGCTAAGTGGTAGCTCCACAAAGCTAGCACAAAGTTCAGTCATACAGGTACAGTATTTATACAGTCTAGTTATGCATATGCATAAGTAATTACACAAAGCAGTTTTCTATTGGTCTACATTTCTCTTATTTCAACTTAAAGCTACAGTGCTACTTTAATATTCTGTGCATTCTCGAAGGTGAGGGGTCTCTGCTTGGGCCGGGGTCTCCAGCTCGAGGGGTGTGACTTTTAGTATTATAATGAGGATAGTTCACGTGAGGGTGCTTCTTATCACACTTCTAATAGTTGTTTCAGATGGTTCCCAAAACAGCTTAATTAGCTTACATATTTCTCCAGGATGTGCTTTGCTCCCAAGGACAGTAATTCTTGTTTAGACGTTCCGTGTTCCCATCTGAATCCCCCTTATCAACTTTACATAAGCCCTAGCCTTCCACCAGCTCCTGTTAGACTACACTGTTAGACTACAACTGGGCACTGGCTTGAGGTTAAGGTCTCTGAACAGAACATGGACGCCTGCACAACATGGTATGTGAAATGGCTGCATATGGCAGGTAACAGTGTGAAAACCTGACAAAAGTTGCAGATAATGCCACAAGGGACAGCTGGATCTCCTCAGTGGTTATGGAGCAGTGATGTGAGGAAAGGCCAACCTTCACAAACAACTGGAGAGAAGCACTGGGGTCCTTCTGGGGCAAGGCCAGCAGTTCCTCAGTAACTGTATCAGTAATAGCACATAATGCCAAGATTACTTAGGTAACAGTATCAGGAATACCAATGACACAGATGTTAAAAAAAAACCCACCATACCAATGGAGAAAAATAGTTAGAAGCTAGTTGTTCCTTTGGAAGGAGAGTGGGACAGACAAAGGAAGTACAAGGGTTGCAAAAAGGAGGATCAAGAAACAGGAAAAGGGTACACAAATGTTGTGACCAGTGCTGCATGGAGGAAGCAGCCAAGCAGCCCTGTGTGTGATCACCATTGCTAGAGCAGAATCTTAAACCAAACCTGTTGTTTTGGCCATAGCATGCATATCAAACCTACTGTCCTGGTCAGGAGGATGAAGGGGAAGGCACGTTGCCTTTCCCTAACAGACTTGAGAACACCCAGGTGAATTGATTTAATTTCCTGGTATTACCATGTAGATGCATCTTCTAGGTGTGATGGCTTTGGTAGCTACCTATCACTTCCTAACATAATTTAAAACCAGGTTCAGCTTTTTCTAGCCTTGCTGAGAAAGGATTGACAAGGTGACACAGAATATGAATTCGCATTGGTTTACATACCAACCTAGCAAGGAAACCAGTTCACTCCACATGTCAACCAGTTAAGGTCCACATAAGCCAAGGTGCATTTCATGTAGTGAGGTTAGGCATGGTCTGGTTGCCTCTTTACCCCAATGGAAAAATCACGAAGAAGCGGGCCCAGGTCCAGACATCCCCCTGCATGCACAATAAAGAAAGCAACATTCCCTTGTGCCTGTGATTTGGATGACTTGTTTGTGCCTAAGTGGTTTGGTTCTGGCTTCTCCTTGCCATTGCTGTGGGTGGGCAGAAGCTATCTGGAAAACTGCAGGATCTAGGTGCAAACAAGATCTACAGGCAAAGGAACAGGGAGTCCAGGTGAAAGTGGCAGGGCTGCATGCTGGGTGGGAATGCAGAAGAGAGGGGCTGGCTGGGAAGGCCTGCCTGAGGACCTAAGCTAGAACACGCTAGTGAAAACTTGGCCTTCTTGCCCCAGGGGTTATCCCCCACCCATGAAGTGCTGGCACTGGTGCTGGAGTAAGACACAGCTAGTGCAGAGGGCAGGCAAGAAACAGTGCTCAGAAATTAAATCTGCCCTGATTGCCCTTTTTGAGACCTCCGGCAGTTTTGTGGGGGAAAGGAACTCACCAAGGTGGCTTGATCCTCCCTGATGAAGATGTTTTGTGAAGTGGCCCTCCATACACTGTTCTGGGGTGTTTCTGCAGGGCTGCTCCCACATCCTGAAGATGGCTCATCAGCCAGCTGAAAGGACAGCGTGCCTTTCCCTTAGGCAAGGCAGCATTAGCCTGCCCTGGCCCCTTGAGCATCTACCAGTAAGATTCAGAGAAGTGCCAGAAACCTCCACTTCTGGAGCTGAACCAGAACATTCATCACTGATGCATATCAAAGGCATTTTAGAGGCCCAGGGGAAGCCTTGCAGAAGCACTAGGGGGAGGTAAAGTAGCTAGTGCTGGAGCCTTGGCGCTACCTACCATGTTGACACTTTCACCCCGTCAAAAGAATCAATATTGTTACCTACACTAACGGCAGCATTTGCCTTAGTGCAAACAAAAAGACTTTCTCTTTGTCTGGCCAATAAATTTCAGCTTGACATTCTGTAGTCTCTCTCTATGGGTTCCATACTGTTGGTCAGACTATGCAAAGATACATTTTCTGGGCTTCATCAAACCAGCCCAAAAAGCAAATTAATGTGACTGCCAATTCATGCTGTTCCCACCCACCCCACTGATGCCTCCCAGCTTCTCAGGCCTGGTGGTAGAGGGCGATGCCATCTATCCTAGTGCATGGGTACACAGATGGTGTGCCTGGCCCTTGCTGCTGGAGTCTGATGCTCAGTGCATTGGCTCCCCAGCGCCTTGCAGCTGGAGCATCCATACTCACTGCTTTCAGTTCAGCTGGTCTAAAACCAGATGTGGCTAAAGACCAGATGTATGTTGAGTCTAGGACTGACACATCTACTGCAGACAGTGCTGCATAGGCACATGAGAAAATACAGGTATCTAACCCAGGCTTAACCAGGGCAGAGTGTCTGAGTTAGGCTGGCTTAGTCTGGTTCATTTAATGCAAGGCAGAATAAAGGAGAATGCTCTGGCAGACCTTCCCAAACAGGACTGCCATGGCATTATTGCCTGTGAAGCTTGGTCTGCCATTTCAGTTCACAGACTGTTTTCTTTTGGGACAGTCACTAATGAACAGCTTTCCTCTTTATTTCCTGTTTTTTCCAGCCTGGATCTGCAGCCTCAGGTGTGAAGGTCAGGAAAGAAGACAAGGGCTGTTATTTAGGATTCTGCAAGTTTCCAGCAAGTTTGTCTACTCAAATGGTGCACAGCTAAATGCAGCTGTTGTACACGGCGTGTGGGGCAGCTGTACAGCAAGATCAGTGCCCATTGCTCACTCATGTGCCATGCTGTCCAGGGCTACAGTAACAGACACCCAGAGATGGCATGGTCTTCCATCCATTCATCCCCTCTCCTCAGTTCTGAGGCAGGTAACATCACCCCCATCTCACTGGAGAGAAAAAGTCTGCAAGATAGGCACTTGACTATACACAGTTAGAGCTCTGCCTCTGACTTCAGGAGGTCTGAAGTATTTTACTTTTAACTAATTTCAGCCAGAAGCTCTGGCATGGATTGCAGCTAATGGCAGCTACTTAGGGCCAGGAAAGTCAGCAGTGCCAATTACACCTTTCCAGCAGGACTCTTGGTGACTGTACAAGAGGGAAGACTGCCTGGCACATTGAATGACAGACTCCAAAATGGAAATTGCATCTACTCCTTCTAACACTGTGCTGTAGCAGAGCTGTCAACCGCGTGGATAATCCAAAGGGGAAGCAAAATGGCAAGGAGCTTAAGCAGAGGAAGATTTAAAAAAATACATTACACTGACCTCTTCTAGGAACAAGGTAGGAGACTGCATAGATTCTCATGCAGGGGTACATTCGGCATAGTACTGCTGGGGAGAGTGACATCCTTAGCTGACACTAGGACTGTGGGAGACCTGTTATTTTTCTGCAGAGCAAGTAACAAGAAATAAGGCAGCATTCAGGCCCACAGGGTATCCTGGTGGTCATGTAAACTGGGTGATAAAAAAGGGCAAAACCACACCAGAGCAGACATTCCAGCAATGTAAATCCACATTGTGCTGTTACAACACAGCAGAACAACTCCAGGGCAGGAAGACTCATGCCCTCACCTCACCTCTGCATTGCTGTGGGCACAGTGAAAAGGCACAATGGGGCCCAGAGAGATGCAGTTTGAAGAGATGGTGCCAACCACATGAATGGCTGAGTCCTTAGGGCACCTTGGACTGGAAGTCTCCCACTTCACAGCAGTCATGCTTCTACCGAGCTCCGTGATGCCCTTTGTTGTGGGTCGCATCTCCTCAGCAGCCTCACCATCTACAACCTGCTTGGTGGGGACCTGGGGCAAGAGGACAGTCCCTGATGTGTAGCAGGAAGAGAAGGAGCAGCAGGACAGTGCTCACTCAGAGCATTGGTCTGGCGTCTGCCCTGCGACCCTTGCACGCTTGCCACATATCTGGACACCTGGGGCTCGGCACCTTGGGGGCCAGACTGTGACACAGAAAACCACAGGCTGGTTTTCTGTGATAGGATTTCCTTTACCATCAGAGATCACCATCCCACCATGCATCCCCAGGCCAATAGCCTACCAGCCCTGTCCCAGTGATGGCAGCTCAGCGTATGACAATGTTGTTTTAGTCCACCCCTTTCCTCACTGCCTGCATTGGCAGACAGGTTAGTGCTCAGGCAGCAGAGCTGAGTTTGCTCCTCCGAGAGAGAGCACACCTCCAAGAGGTTCTTCTGCTTCTCCTGTCACCTCCATATGCAACACTCAGGCCACCTCTGGCTCTCCTGTGAAAGCCTGAAGCTGTACCTGGGGTGGTTGCCCCCCAGAGCACAGAGGAGACCAGCACAGCAGCCTCAAGCCTCAGCATGGAGGGGGCTAGTGGCAATGCTCCAGCCTCCCTTATCTGCTTCTGCCAGACTACTGGACCTGCCTCCAGCAGTCCAGAGCCAGTTCCAGCATGAAGCCAGATCCGGCAGCCCGAGAGAGGCCAGGTGGCTGCACCCAGGCCCAGCCAGGAGCAAGGCTGAGCAGGTATTACCAGAAAGCACATGCACACACATGCACACCCTTACAGTACACAGGTACACATATATACATGGCTGACCACACACATCAACGCAGACAGACACTCTAAGCACTCCTCAAATGCAAACAGCACAAGCAGCCTCAACCTGCTCCCCTTTCTGGCCTGAGACCACCATGGAAACATGTGCACACTGTAGAGAGTCCCTCAGGAAAACCGCTAGAAGCAGAGTTGAATAAGGCAGCAGGACAGATTGTACTGACCCAGTGCAGGGCATGGCCAGACAAGCACCCTGACCAGAAAACTGTTTATATGCTGCCAGCCCTTTTTATCCCCTTATCCCTCTGTTTTCCAACATTTGTTGTCCCCAAGCCATGTCGATGCCTGCGTTTCCCCACATTTGGTTCCTCCCCTGGGCATCCTGTAATAAGCCTTGTGCAATCCTGCAATGCTCTTCCCCTGAGCCCTGTAGCATGTCCCGTGCCTCTGGGTCTGTGAGGTGCTTGGAAGAAAGTGGGTGTCCCCCAGCCCATGGGGCTGAGCTCTCCTGGGACTGGGAGGAGCTGGGCAGGGGCTCATGGCTCTGAGGGTGTCAATGGGGATCTCCTGCGGCTCAGGGCTCTTCTTGTGTGTGCAGAAGAGCTATTCATCACCAAAGTTAGCATTCCCAAGCTGTGATCTTTCTTCTCTGAGAGAGACAATACTGAAAGCGGTGTTATTTGACCAGTCATATTGGAATCTGCCTCAGTCAGCTGTCCTGGTTTCGGCTGGGATAGAGTTAATTTTCTTCCTAGTAGCTAATACAGTGCTGTGTTTTGGATTTAGTATGAGAATAATGTTGATAACACACTGATGTTTTAGCTGTTGCTAAGTAATGTTTACACTGGTTAAAGACGTCTCAGCTTCCCATGCTCTGCCAAGTGCACCAAGAAGCTGGGAGGGGGCACAGCCAGGATTGTTGATCCAAACTGGCCAAAGGGCTATTCCATACCATATGACATCATGCTCAGTATATAAACTGTGGGGAGTTGGCCAGGGAGTAGCAATTGCTGCTTGGGGACTGGCTGGGCATCAGTCCGGCAGGTGGTGAGCAGTTGCATCACTTGTTTTTTTGTTTTTCCCTGGGTTTTGTTTCTCTCTCTTTCCCTCTCTTGTTATTTTCCTTTTTGTTGTTGTTGTTGTTGTTATTATTATTATTTTATTTTATTTTATTTTATTTTATTTTATTTTATTTTATTTTATTTTATTTCAATTGTTAAACTGTTCTTATCTCAGCCCATGAGTTTTCTTACTTGTGCTTTTCAGGTTCTCTCCCCCATCCCACCAGGAGAGGGGAGGGTGAGCCAGCAGCTGTGTGTTGCTGACTTGGCGCCTGGGTTTAAACCACCACATCAGCTGATGTGAGGCCAGATAGTTTGAAATCACCCATCAGTTCTCAATTCAAGCATCCCAGGGATGTCCCCAAGACTCCAGGTCTGTTTTATCGCCCTTCAGCCAGTCCTATTGTTCTGCTGTGGTCTGGGACTACAGCAGAACAGGCTCAGGATACCCTGGACTCCTGGCATTCCAAGGGAAGATTTCTCTTCCTGCTGTTTCCCCTTAACCTTAGGAGGAGCTGAATGTGGCCCTGCCAACAAGTGGCCCTGCCACTCATGGAGCAGGACAAGCTGCTGCCCGACCCCCTGTGCTGCTTTGCATGCTCAGGTGGTGAAACCAGCCCTAAAAGATTCAGTGGGAAGTGAAAAAAAAATGCTAAGCAATGCCAGAGCCTCAAGGCAAATATTTCAGACTTGCCATCCATTTACCTGTGATCTGAGACAAGGAGAGACAGAGCTAACAGGAAATGTGATCTCCCAAAAACTGTGACACATAACCACAGCATGTTATGCCCATGCACCAGGTGGTTGAACATGATTTCTGATGTCTTCAAAAGGTTTAATGCACTGACCTTTATGCTGAAGGGAACCAGAAAGGGGATCTCATTTATATCATTTGTCTGTGTCACTTTAATAAGCAATTGCTACTCTAAGTAGAATTAGGGCATGTAGCAGAATATTATGATACCTGTCTGCACAGCTTGAGTGAGTTTGAACCTTCAAGAGAAACATTTTCTAGTCACTTACATCATTAACAGAAGTGCTTCTTTTGTCACACTCTCTCCTTTTTGCCTTCTAGCACTGATAAAAAATTGTGCGTCCCTTTTTGAGCTCTCTATTGTTGAAACACATTGTCAAAGATGTAAGAAGGAAGACAGAAGTTTCAAGGGCAAATTGTGGACTGTATAGTTTGGCTGTCATGTATTTGAGCTTTTCTGCTTCATGGGTTCATTTGCCTATTCCTTGCTAAGGGATCCGAAAGTGTTTCCTTAAAAAGAGCTTGGTGACGGGTGCCTGCACAGCAGGCTTTGGAGCTTCTGAGTGCTGTCTCTTGGCCTGGTTTGCTGTCCACACTTAAGAAGCCAGCTATTAGCAAGAGCATCAGGGTGAGCTGTAAACAGGCAGGGCATGCCCTTCTTAAGCACACAGAGGCAGGCACACTACAGGAGAGATTCAGAGAGATGCCCTGGCTCAACCTACAGCCTGGCCTGCCAGACAGGTCTTCCCACTGGGGTGAGAGAGCTGGTGCACACAGAAAGGCTTGGACAGACACACGGCCTCCTCACAAGTGCCATTTCTCTGGATGGACTCCAGTGCGACCACCTCTGCAACGTGTCTTTCTCACCTCTTTTGTCTTCTGAACTGCTCTGTCTTCCTCTGGTCCCACATGCCATGTTGTATTTTAAGAAGGTATCCTGGGCTGCATCAAAAGAAGCGTGGCCAGGAGGTCAAAGGAGGTGATTCTGCCCCTCTGCTCTGCTCTGGTGATACCCCACCTGGAACACCGCGTCCAGCTCTGGGGTCCCCAGTACAGAAAAGACATGGACCTGTTGGAGCAGGTCCAGAGGAGGGTCACAGAAATGATCAGAGGGATGGAACACCTCTCCTAAGAGGAAAGGCTGAGAGAGTTGGGGTTGTTCAGCCTGGAGAAGAGAAGGCTCCGGGGAGACCTTATTGTGGCCTTTCAGTACTTAAAGGGGGCTTATAAGAAGGATGGGGACAGACTTTTTAGTAGGGCCTGAGCAATAGGACAAGGGGTAACGGTTTTAAAGTAAAAGAGTGTAGATTCAGACTAGATATAAGGAAGAAATTTTTTACAGTGAGGGTGGTGAAACACTGGAGCAGGTTGCCCAGAGAGGTTGTGGATGGAAACATTCAAGGTCAGACTGCCAGGGCTGAGCAACCTGACCTAGTTGAAGATGTCCCTGGCCATTGCAGGGGGACTAGATTACCTTTAAATATCCCTGCCAACCCAAACCATTCTATGATTCTGTGATTCTAAGGTAGTTTGGGTCACTCACATAATGCTTAATGACCTTTGATGGGTCAAACATCACCAGACAACTGGCTGGGTGGCAGCAGCAGAATGGCATGGCCAACCACACAGAGAGGGTGGAAGGATAAAGGTGTGTCTTGTCTGCAGCTTTATCCTGCAGAAGGGCAAGCAGAATGTCAGGGAACTTGAGTGGTTCCTGCACAGCTCATGGAACCAAAAACCTGCAGCACACAAGGCACTCAAACATGGCTGGGCAGCCCCGCCACATCCAGACAATGGCACTCTGAGAGAGGGGCTGACTAATCCACTAAGTTCAATTTTTCAGATATGCGAAATGTGAAAGTTTTTTTCTCCTTCATGAAATCTTAGTCATTCTTCTTCAGCAGATGCAGCTTTCTGGATCCTTAAGCCCAGCAATTCCAGAGCAATTATGTGGATCATGGGACATGGAGATGGCTTCGCAGGTTCAGCTCATGACTAGGATGAGCTCCCAGAGGTTTGATATTCTTGCATTCTTCATAAAAACAGCTTAGCAAGCAAGCAGCAATGAGTTGGAAGCTTCCAAATAGTTTTGAAATGTTTCCCCAGACAGAAGGCTTTTATAGGTCAACTGTGACATGATCGAAACATGGGCAATGAAGAACGCTATTTAGAGACAAAATGTCTCATAACTTTCTGGAGAAATGTTCCCCAGGCTTCTGAAACTTAGAATAATCAGAGAGAAGAAAACCACATGCTCAGTTCCACCACACACAGGTACAAATCTAATATATTTGGTAGCTTGGCATGAAGCTCTGATTTCTCTTGTGAGTGGATACCACTTTTCATCTCCAGGAAACAGAAGTATGGTTTAATTTCTGTTTTAATTAAGCTTCTGCTTCCTGTGTGGATTGCTTTGAAAACACCATCCAGGGGCACTGGTAGGAAGGGAAATGTGATGCAGATTGACCAGGAAAGCTGCATGAATCAGCAGTTGATGAAAAACCTTTTCCTGGGCACTGTTTAATGTTATATTAATTACAGATGTCAGGCCCCAACCTCAGTTTTGGTTAAGTTCAGTGACCACAAAGTAGTACTGATCATGTAAGGTGCCAGACAAACTCTGCTTTTACATCAGCAGAAAAGAAAAATAACCATAGTTTCTGTGGGTGAGTTGATCTGGGAGAAGAGCAGTGCCTGAAAAAGGAGCAGAAAGAGCAGCAAAGGTAAAGGCAGAAGGACCCGCAGTGCAGAAATACTCTGGCTAATTAGGGAGTATGAAAGAGCAAAACCAGAAAGCAGAAAAAATCAATACCTTTCAGTAGGTGAATCTTTGTTTCCTGACCAGCCCTGTGCTAAATAAAGAGCTGCAGACAGTCGCAGAGGAGTTTAAACACAGAGCAGGGCATTTTTACAGCAAAGGGTGGTGTCAGAGAAGGAAAGGAAGAGCTGACACAGTGGATGTGGGCTCCTGTGTCCCCATTTGCGCAGTGCCTAATGAAAGTCACACAGTGCCAGGCAATCTCTAAGCAGCCTTGCACCCACTTTCTTTGTCCTTAGCACCACCAAGCCCTTTATGCCCAGAGTCCCAGGAGCACTGCACACTGTGTTATGTGATAAAAGTGGCTCTGCACACCCACAGAGGAGCACAGAGAGGCAATGGCAGGGTGGGAAACCCAATTAATACCCTGCCCTGTCTATTCCCAGGCCCATACAGGAGTCATCAGGCCATCAGAGGCTCACCTCCACAAGCCCAGAGGAGCACAGGGGCACAAAGGCAGTTGGGAACACAAATTAAGGACTCAGAGGAAGGGAAATCCTGTCCATGGCCCTCCCAGGACTGTCCCAGGAAAGGCTCAGCCCCACAGTCCAGGCATGAAACCTACCAAAAGGAGTCAACGTCTGAGCACCCTTAGGACCAAGGGAGGTCCCTGCCATCAACAGAGGAAATGCTATGGGATTCAGGGGAAGAGCATTCCAGGATTGCACAAGGCTTATTACAGGATGCCCAGGGGAGGAACCAAATGTGGGGAAACGCAGGCATTGACATGGTTTGGGGAGAACAAATGTGGAAAAACAGAGGGATAATGGGATAAAAAGGGCTGGCAGCATATAAACGGTTTTCTGGTCAGGGTGCTTGTCTGGCCATGCCCTGTCCTGCTGTCAGCGCAATCTGTCCTGCTGCCTTATTCAACTCCACTTCTAGCAGTTTTGCTGCATGAGGGACTCTCTATCTGGTGTGCACGTGTGTGTCGGAGCAGCCCACATGTCAGTGGTGCAGCACCTGGAGCGGTGTGGGTGTGCAAGCGAGTGTGCGAGTGCTGCTGACGATCCAGCTGGACGAGCAGCGAGGAGGTGATGTGGCTAGGGAGTCAGGGCATGTGGGTGTCTAGGGGTGAGACCACCGGAGGGGCTGGCTATTGGCAGGACCAGGGCAGTCCTGGGCAGTTCTGTGTGTCTGTGTATCTGTGCTGGTGTGTGGAAGACGGTCTGATCTAGCAGCTAGAGTGGGGCCATGGCCTCAGGGACTTGTATGTGCTTGTAGGTGTCAGCAACTGGGGAGACTGGGAGCCAGGGGCAGCTACCAGGCTGACAGTATCTGTGCCTGGCTGCTGGAGGGACCCACACTATACAGACACACGCACACACACACATATATATATATGTCTCCACTAAGGGACCTTTATGCTGATCAACCAGAGAGGAGAACAAGTTGAGGCTGCTGATGCTGTTTCTGTTTGTGTGGTCACTGAGTGCATGGCAGGGTTACTCTATGGCCATGGTGTGTGTTTTATATGTGCCTTTGGGGAATACATTCTCAGTCTGGCTGCTGGTTGGACCTGGGGGCAAGGAGGTGCAGCAGCTTTGCCTCTATCAGGCTGCTGGATTTGGCCTCTCCAAAATATTGCAGAGGCTGGGAAAACCTGGGACTTCCTTGGAAATGTGGTGTAGAGTCAGAAAGAGCCCGTCAAAGCCAGTGCAGGTGCAGCAGGTGGTGTAAGGTCGCCTGCGGGAGACCTGGGGGCAAGAGGGGACAGGCCGGCTACAGCCATAGGCACAGGCGGCATCACTCGACTGCCCAAATTTCTGTGCAAACGGGACCGCCTGAATTGTCTTTATTGGCGGGGGTGTGGTGGATCCAAACGCGGGTTCTCCTTCGGGACGTGCCGCCCACCGCGACGGGGCCTCGAAACAGGGGCGAGGAGAGAGGCGAGGGGGAGAGCAGAACGCGGGGCGGAGGGGGGGCACCCGGCTGGCGGGCTGCGCAGGGCGGGGCGGGGCGGGGCGGGGGCGCGGCCCCGGGGAGGTGGGGCGCCGCGCCCCGCTGCCCCGGCCCCGCCTTCCCGGGCAGAGGCCGCACCTGCCCCTCGGCCGCCACCGGCTCCGCGCTCCGCTCCCGGCAGCAGGTAACGGGGGAGCCTTTCCCTGCAGCGGCGGTGGGGTTGGGCGTGGACCCCCTCCTGTCCCAGGAGCATCGGAGCTGCGCGAACCCCGGCCCCGGGTGGAGGCGGCCCACAGAGCCCCCGACGGCGCGGCGGCTTCGGGGCCCGGGGCCCTCGGCCAGGCGGGCTTCCCCTCGCCGGCCCGCTCCCGGCTCCCGGAGGCAGCGCGGGCAGCGCCGGGCTCGGCCCCGGCCGGGCTCCGCCCTGCCCTCCTTGCAGGGGCCGCGCCCCACGGCCGCCCCTCGGGGCTCCCCGAGCGGGGCTCCTCGCGCCCGCGGTCCTGCCCTGCCCCGCGCCGGGCGGGAGTGCGGGTCCGCCCCGCTGGAGCCCCCGCCGAGCAGTGGGCTGGGAGGGGCGGGGGCCGCGGGGTTCTCGGGGCCGCGGGGCGCGGGACGACTCGAAGCGGCCGTGGAGCTTCTCCTGCTGCGGGAGCGGGCGGGCTCGGCCCGGCCCTCGGGCCATGGCGCTGCGCTCCCTGCGCCTTCTCCGGCGCTGCCGCCGCTCTCCCCGCCGGCGTGCCCCGGCGCGGCGGCCGCGGGCGGGGCGGGCTGGGTCCCGCTGCCGGCGGTGCCAGCAGAGGTGCGGAGCAGCGCGTGTCAGCCGAGATGGTCAAAACTGGCGGTCCCGGCTGAAGGAGGTGTTGCAGTAAGTAGTACGGCTGGCTTTGCTCCGCGTCGACCGTTTCTCAAAAGCTAGGAGGAAAATCGCTTTGCTGCTCGAGTTTATAGCCAGCTCCAGGGATGTCTGCCCCAGAACGGGCTGTCATCAAATAAATGTTTCCGCACTGGCTTAGCTGGCAGTGGTCAGGCTGACACAGTGGGAGAGGTTGTGCCATATTAATGCAGGGGTCTATCAGAAAGCCGGCAGCTCTGAGGTTTGGTCTGGCGTCCTGCTGTTACCTTTTATCCAGAAATACCTGCCTCACTGGGTGGCAGCTGCTTCTGCTATGTCTGTGTGAACGAAATGTTCATGACCTTGAATTTTGTGTGCCTCTCTTTTCATTTTTTTAGCTGACTTGCTCAGTGGTTTCTGGCCTGATCTTGCACCAAATGCTGTGAGCTAATTTTCACCTGAGCTTGAGGGAGCAGAAGGAAGAGTGGCTTTATCATGCAAGCATCAGATACAGCACTCTGTGGAGATCTTCTTCATCACCAAGCGTGGTGGTCTCGCTGGGCAAAGGCAGGATCTCTGTGGGGCAGCTGGAGCACAGAGATCAGAACTCTGTGAAGGAGAGCAGATAAGGTCAGGGTGGCAGTGTGTGTTCACCTGGTAGGTGTTACAGATTTGTGTTGCTGGCCAAAGTGATGGGATTTGCTCCATTTGTATGTGCTCATGATGGCTATCTAACCACTGAAAACAAACCTGCCAGCTTCCACCTGGGTAACCTGTTCTGGATGTGCATGCTGATCTCCACTTCTTGAGCATCGTGTGTTTTTGCTAACTCTCTGCAACAGCTTGTCTGTCGCTCCCTTGTTGAAGATGGATTTACTACAGCAGTGGGAAGCTATGTGAAGGTTCCCCTTCCTGGCAGATTTGACTGAGGCTTAACCTGCCAGTGAGATGTGGGAGATAAGGCTGAATGGTCTAAAGGGGCTATAAGACAAGAAATGTTAGGAAGCCCATTAGTCATGGGGGTCTTGTCCTGGAGGAGCAGTCCTGCTGGCCCAGAAGAATCTGCAGAATTGGAGATGGAAATGATAGTCATGTTAGATAAAAAGCCCTCAGCGAACCTTTTCCTCCATGTTACCTCCTTCTATGGTCCTGTTCCCACTCCCATATGGGGTTCTCTATAGCAAGGCAGAGAGAGAAATGTTCATACAGGGCTATCATACAACCTCATAAAAATCCAAGCTGGAAAAGAAAAAAAATTCTGGAAGTCTGCAAGGCAGCATTTCATTCTCCCTGCATAAATTTCAGCTGACATCAGCTAGAGAGGCACCTAACCCTTGCTCCATCCCTCCATTTGTGGATCAGCCTGTGCAGCTCTGGCAAGACTGATGAGTAAGCTCTGGGACCAAATTGGGTGGGAAGGCCAAAAGCAAGGGTGCACTGGAATGATTGCAAGGATGCAGCACAACTCAAAGGAAGAGGCTGTCCCTCTGTCCAACCCCATGATACTAAAGAGATACTAGAGGTGTTGATGTGGAGACAGGTCTTTCTCAACAAGAGTAGAGGGGTAGGAGGGCTCTGGATGGACAGGGGGCTTGAAAGAAGCCAGTGAAGCCTTCCAGGAAATGGCAGGTGAAGTTCCTTTCCACCAAAACTGCTCGGTCACATCCTGTACCAACTGCAACTGCTATGGGGAAGAGTGGCCCGGCAGCAGAAATGGCAGCCTTTGGGTACAGCTGGGCTTGCAGCTAAGTGTGGAGCTTGCTGTGGTGGAGACTCCTTTGCTTCTCTAATTTACCCATTGATAGCAAGCAGATGGCACACATTTCCAAGTGTAGTGCTATCTAATTTTCTGGGTTTCACTCCGCTAGGTTTTAGTAAATTACCCTCTAAATTCTTGCTAAGCAAGGTGCTAGCAAATAGAGCAGTGTGTTCAATGCTATTTAGTTATCTGGGCTCTAATGCTTGCAAAGAGCCTGGCATTTTTAAAGCTGAAGAGAAGCTCTTGGGCTTCACAAATAAATGGCTCTCTACGCAGCATGAAATTCCCCAATCGATATTTTTCAAGTGCATATATTTTTCCTTTCTTTATTCTTCCTTTCTTGGCATTTGCCAAAAGGCTGTGCAGAAGTTGTTTCCCAGCGTGTAGTCTTCGTGCTCAGTGAAATCTGAGGTGCACACGTAAAGGCGCACACCTCTACCAACAGGTGTGGAGGAACCCATTGTGTTACCTGCCCTGAACTTGTATATACTGAGGTGAGTTTTTGTCTGTGCAAACAATCCCAGGAAGGCACTGGAAATACTCCAGAGTGCTGAACTTTACAGGCATGTTTGTTGGTTCGAGGTCTGCACCAGGACATGGAGATCAGTGCCAATATGTGGAGTTCTGCATGAAAGTGTTGCTAACTGTGTGAGCTGCTTGATTTCATGGTATTGTGCATAGAGGGGCTGGGGAACAAGATCTGACTATGCACTCAGAGGCAGTTCTTTTCATCACTGTGAAAAGAAGTTACTCTTGGAAAGCTAAGTCAGGAAATTAGAGAGGAACATTCCTTCTGTGCTGGCAGTTCTTGTCCAGAGAGATATAGCTGAAGGAATGAAAGTCTTCACACACTTCCACACAAGTCTATTTTTAGAAGTGAAAGCTATTCAGAGGGGAAGTATTGATTTTTCTCCTTTCCACCTTGAACATTCTGTTTATCATTTTCTTCTGTTTGTGTGTAATGGACTGTACACAAAGCTATTCTTACTTCTCCCCTTCTGCTCTAGGGCCAGGCAAAGATATAGGGTCTTTGCTAAAACAGTTTTTATTTGGTGCCTGAAGTCTTTGCATGCTATGTCCAGAATCTTGTATTTTAAAACTAATTCAGATGTGAAGCCTCTTATGTCTGCAGGAAACCAGAGCACAATGAGCGTGTAATGGTACAGGCCAGACTTGCAAAAGACTTCAGAAAGAAAGCTAACAACTGGCGCTGACCTGCAGATTGGTTGGGAAGAGCAGCAGGAAACAGCTAACATGTTTGTGGTCCCTAACGACTTCTGGCCACCAGTGGTATGTCTGGTCAAGCTAAAAGAGACAAAGGGACCATCTTCAGCAGTATCTGGCAGCAATAGGTGTGATCTGGCAGTGCCGGTCATCCTGCTCCTCTCATGTTTTTGTCTGTTCTCAGGCAAACTACAAGATATGCTCCTGGCTCCCTGGGTATGGCCAGGTGTTACTTGGCTTTTGCTTAAAGAAGCCACATGACAGATTCCTCTGGGCCTCTTGGAAGATGGCTGTGCTAGGTGATTGCTGTGAAGGGTGTAGCTCATTTGGAGCTTCAGGTTCATCCTTCAGCTGGCTAGCGGCCACTGGTCTCTTCCTCTGTTGTTCTGCTGCAGTGAGGCCCTGCTCCAGGGCTGGGCGTGGAGCCACCATGCCAGCAGTGCTGGCACCAAGTCCCAGCAATGCTGAGTCTGTGCCCCTGCCAGTAAACTGTGTGTCCACAGGTTGCATGGGGTCTCATGCCATTCCTCTCCTCCACGGGCACCTTGACCCCAGGCCATGCCAGTCCAGGGGCACATCTGCTGCATGGCAGGTTCCCCTGTGAAGAGCACCTGAAGGGTGTGTCTGGGGCTCTGAGAAGCTTTGTCTGAAGTCATATGCGCCTGTGAAGATACTGTGGTCTTTCAGAGCCAGAGTATGTCCGTGTAAAACCTGACGAGTGCTGTGGAAAAGAGGAAGGTCAGAGGACTCAGGCAGTTGGAATATGGAAGTACAGGCAGCACAGGTGGTGTCGTCTCTGGAGGTGTCCCTGCTGTTCCTGGGAAGCCTCATCTGTGTTCAGCAGTTGCATCACGCAGGGTTCAGCAGCACCACAGCCTGAAGCAGAATCTCTCCTTTCTTCCCTGGGTTGCCAAGTGCTTAAAATTCTCTTGCTGAGTACTTTTGACTTACGGCAGGAAAGTTGTTTTTTTTTTCTTTTTTTCCATTTTTTTTCCCCCCTCCCTTCCTGGCAGCAGCTGTTTGTAGGTGAAAACCTGGGTTTCCAATAACATTAAAAAGCAACAGTGCTTTTTTTTATTTTTTCGAGGGGGGGTGTGTGGTAGGAGTGGTAATTCTTTTCCTGATGTTACAAAGACATGCTGAACATTAAAGGTTTTTCCATTTTGGATGAGAAGGAGATAATGCTATGACTTGGCAGTGCTTTGTGGGAAACTGCGGCTTGGGCTCATGATGTTTCTGACATGGATTGCACCTCCTGAAACACTTCATGGCTTTCTTACCACATGATGTGCTACTTTCCTCCTTTAAGATTGGAGGATATAGTGGATTGTGGGAGGAGTCCAGTCAAGGACTGTGACTTCTTAAGTAGCTGCAGAAGGCATCAGAAATGACACTACCTCAGGCTGCTGCAGTCTGTCCGGTTCACACAGTATGGGTCCATCTTCCCCGAGGTCAGAAGCTGCCCTGCGTCTGAGGATGGATTGATGAGTGGGCATGGTGGTGGCTGCCACTTTGTTGCTTGAGCTGTGATGAGCCACTCAAGTGCAAAGTACTTTTATTCTGTAGAAACAAAAGCCTAAAACCCAAGATGCATTGGTGGCTTGAAGAAAAACTAATTAAGTCAGATTGGTGCTTTTGCCTAAGGTAGTTAGTGACAGCAGCTGACAAGCCAGAACTTGCTCACCTGCTCACTGAAAGCATGGCAATCCAAAGCGGTGACTGCTTGCTTGAACAGCTGGAGAAGGCTTGTGCACAGCAGCACTGTAATCGGATGGTGCTGGACTTGCCTGGTCTTGCTTGGCAGACAAGGTCATGTGTTTCTGGCACAGCACGGGCTCTCTTTCTGGCTGCCAATGGCAGTAGATGAACCAGAGAATGTGCAGAAGACTATGTAGGATTGTGCTGGTGTGCTGTCTCCTGATCAGCCTAGAGAGACGTGGTCCATGCTTCTGAACAGTGCTAGGTTACGAGCTTGCTCACCTGCTGACTGGTGCTGTAGGGCTCCTTCCCCTTTTAACCAAGTCAAAGCTGCTAATTTTCTGGGTCCCAGCTTGGCTTCCCTAACATGGAGAGGCCAGGCTGAAGAGCTCAGGACTGTCACATGGCAGAAGGACATCAGCTCAGCTGTGAAGTCCTTGTTAAGAGAGCAGGCCATCCTGTGGTACCAAAGCAATTATAACCAGGGCCCCAGAGGTGATCAGACAAGCAGCTGACATAAGGGTGTGGAGGATAAACTCTGCTGACCTCAATCCTATTAGTGACATCTGGCAATATTGAGTGGTGTCATGGGTGTGTTTTCCTTGTGAGGAGAAGCAGTGCTGCTGTAATGGGTGAGGGGACTGATGTCATGACACACAAGGATGTTTGTGGCCATGGGGAGGATCCTGCTCTGGACTCTCCTCCTTGGGCACCAGGATGAGCCCCAGATGGGCCCCTGACTCTCATATGGCAGAAACTTGCGTGTGGACAATTTGGGCTGGTCTTTGATCAGGGCAAGCCCCATGTGAATGCAACTTGTCTCTGCAAAAGCCAGGGAAACATCACAGATTTGTTCAGGGAAAACTTCTGCTGCTTATATTGTGTTGACTTATGAGACAGGATGACCATAATGATTTTTTTCTTTTTCTTTTTTTCCCTTTTTTTCCCTCTTTTTGCAGGGGTTATGTTATTTAATTGTGTGATTGTGGAAACTGTAACAGCAGCAGCTCAATCACAGGCAAATAATGACAGTGGCATGGCTCACCCCAGCCCATGTGCTCATGTTCCTTTTTCCTTAACTCTTCACCTGCCTCGCTGCAGGGGCTGGAGATGGAAGCTGTGACAGAGGCCTGTAACAATCCTCAATTTCTGTAAAAAAAACGTGGTCATTGGAAGAGAAAGGAGGCCCACCTCCTCAGTGTCCACTGCGTTTGCATGGAGATGAGCCTGGGGAGAGTCTCAGGGGATGTGGAAGCTGGGAGGTAATGGGTGAGTGCTGGCTGCTGGGCTGCATTTGTGGAGGCATGCTCTGCCTCTGTGACCACATGCGATCCAGCTGCTCCTGCTTCCAGGCAGAACTCAAATCATGAGTCTGGGCATCTCAGTAGCATTTCAGGGTTGGTGTCTTGGGTAAAATGTCTCCTAAGAGAAGAGCTCTTGTGGGCCAGGTGCTACACAGGCAGAAACATTCTTGGAGGGGTTTCTAGTATCATCTTCCCAGCTGGGGTTTGCTCGCATTCTGGTGGGAGTGCAGATTGCCATGGAAGGTTTAATCCTGGTCCTCTGGTCCACCTATCTCCCCTGACCATATCTTGGAGAACATCTTTAGAAGTTACTATGTGGAAAATCTGTAAATTACTGTTCTGTCCCAGTGTCTTGTCAGGGCTGGTTGACCTTCAAAAGCTTTGCTGCAGAGGTGCCCAGTCCTGCCAGAAGTGTCTTCTGATGCAGCCCAGGCTCACAATGAACTATGTTAATCAAGAATGAGCTTAGTTTTCTGCTGCCTGCCTAGGAAGCAAAGAACGTGCTTATCTCCTGGTGGTACTTGAACAAGAGCAGCAGCTGAAGGAGCAGATATCACCAGTTGTGTCAATACCTCCCTACCCCGTAGTTGACCCATTACATGACCCAGATCCCCTGGCTTGTCAGCAGGATGTGTGTTTGGCTGTGTGAGAACCTGCATGTTCTCCTGAACCTGCATCTGCCTGACCCAAGCAGCTCCATGCCCGATTCTGCTGTTGAGGGTGAACACTCCTTCCTTGACTGAGCGACCACCGACCGGGTCTCTCATCCCACAGGAGCTCAGGCTTTCTCCGGAGTCAGGGGTGTTTCATTGGCTGGGGAGGACTTCAACAAGAACCTGGGCTGAACCTTTCTGTTGCTGTCCTGTGATCTCTGGAAGCAGGTGGAAAAAAATGTGATGTTCTGACAGCAGAGAGGCCAAGCATGAGCTGAAGGGCTTCTCTGTGCTGTTCTCCAAACCAAGGAGATTGGCCATATGGTGAAAGAGGACACCCTGGTGCTGCAGTTTCTGCTTTTCAGAGCTTGTGAGGGCAGCATGTAGCAGATAACTGGTCTCCAGGGAGGACCATGCCTGATGAGTTGGGGTAGCCTGGGCAGGGGCTAGCCCAGCTTTGTCTCTGAACTGCACAGTGTGAGGATGCATCACCAGCTACACAGGAGGTGAAATCATAGAATCATAGAATGGTTTGGGTTGGCAGGGATATTTAAAGGTAATCTAGTCCCCCTGCAATGGCCAGGGACATCTTCAACTAGGTCAGGTTGCTCAGCCCTGGCAGTCTGACCTTGAATGTTTCCATCCACAACCTCTCTGGGCAACCTGCTCCAGTGTTTCACCACCCTCACTGTAAAAAATTTCTTCCTTATATCTAGTCTGAATCTACACTCTTTTACTTTAAAACCGTTACCCCTTGTCCTATTGCTCAGGCCCTACTAAAAAGTCTGTCCCCATCCTTCTTATAAGCCCCCTTTAAGTACTGAAAGGCCACAATAAGGTCTCCCCGGAGCCTTCTCTTCTCCAGGCTGAACAACCCCAACTCTCTCAGCCTTTCCTCTTAGGAGAGGTGTTCCATCCCTCTGATCATTTCTGTGACCCTCCTCTGGACCTGCTCCAACAGGTCCATGTCTTTTCTGTACTGGGGACCCCAGAGCTGGACGCAGTGTTCCAGGTGGGGTATCACCAGAGCAGAGCAGAGGGGCAGAATCACCTCCTTTGACCTCCTGGCCACGCTTCTTTTGATGCAGCCCAGGATACAGTTGGCTTTCTGGGCTCCAAACACACATTGCTGGCTCATGTCCAGCTTTTCATCCACCAGTACTCCCACGTCCTTCTCTGCAGAGCTGCTCTCAATCCATTCATCCCCTAGCCTGTATTGATGCTGGGGATTGCCGCAACCCAGGTGCAGGACCTTGCACTTGACCATGTTGAACCTCATGAGGTTCACATGGGCCTACTTCTCAAGCTTTTCCAGGTCCCTCTGAATAGCATCCCACCCCTCAGGCACATCAACTGCACCACTCAGCTTGGTGTCATCTGCAAACTTGCTGGGAGGGCACTCGATCCCGCTGTCTGTGTCATTGATGAAGATATTAAACAGTACTTGTCCAAGTATAAACACCTGAGGGACACCACTCATCACTGATCTCCCTCTGGACTTTGAGCCATGGACCACTACCCTCTGGATGCAACCATCTGGCCAATTCCTTATCCACCAAACAGTCCACACATCAAACACATCTCTCTCCAATCTAGAGAGAACGATGTTGTGGAGGACCATGTCATAGGCCTTACAGAAGTTCAGATAGTTGACATCAGTAGCTCTTGCCTTGTCCACTGATGTAGTCACTCCATCATAGAAGGCCACTAGGTTTGTCAGGCAAGAATTGCCTTTGGTGAAGCCAGGCTGGCTGTCTTGAATCACTTCCATGTGCCTTAACATAGCTTCTAGGAGAATCTGTTCCATGGTCTTCCCAGGCACAGAGGTGAGGCTGACAGGTCAGTAGTTCCCAGGGTCCTCCTTTCTGCCTTTTTAAAACATTGCACGTTTCCCTTTTTCCAGTCACTGGGGACTTCACCTGACTGCCACAACTTTTCAGATATCATGGAGAGTGGCTTGGCAACTATATCAGCCAATTCCCTCAGGACTCTGGGATGCATCTCGTCAGGTTCCATAGACTTATGTATGTTCAGGTTCCTCAGGTAGTCTTGAACCTGATCTTCTCTTACAGTGCTCCCCCAGTCCCTGCCTTGCAGTCCATCCACTTGAGAGGTGTGGGAAGAGAGGTTGCCAGTGAAGACTGAGGCAAAAAAGGTGTTGAGTACCTCAGCCTTCTCCTTGTCCATTGTTACCAGTTTGCCAGTTGTGTTCATTGTGGGGATGGACTTTCTTTGACCTTTCTTTTCTGGCTGACATACCTATGGAAGCCCTTCTTACTCTTCTTTGCATCCCTTGCCAAGTTCAGCTTCAGCTGCGCCTTGGCCTTCCTGACCCCATCCCTACATAACCAGGCAACGTCCCTATGCTTTTCCCAGGATACCTGTCCCTGCTTCCACTGCCTGTGCATTTCCTTCTTGCCCTTTAGTTTGACCAGCAGGTGTATATGCACCATCATCCACGTTGTCAACTGACTGACCTTCCAAATCCAGAGCCTCATACCTGTTGTATAGAGGCGCCTGGGAAGGCGAGGCAGGCAAAGAAGGGGGTTTGCCTTCCACCCTGAGCGTAGACTTTAAGTTACTGCCTTCTGCCTAGTGGTGGGAGGATACAGGATCGCTTTGATCTTGTGTTTTTTCTGGTGGATGTTTCTGACTCAGGGAGGGCAGAGCATGGTTCCACCAGCACCTTCAGCCTTTTTGGCAAGAATAGCTACAGTTTGGATACTGGCAGGACTGTGGACTTACTTAAATTCCTCTACTCTGCCATGAAAAGGTAAAGGGGAAGGAAGACATGATGAAATGCACAACCCTGTCATGTATTTTTTCACAGTTTGTTCTGGAAAGTGGGTTTCACAGCTGTAGTGCGCAGCATCCTCATAGCACTGCATGCATGGCACAGACACCTCTGCTTTTTCTCCAGGGGAACTGGTGAAGTTTGACATCACTGTGATTACTTTGAAGCCCAAGAGCTCTGGTCTGGAACTAGCCATCTGTCAAAGGATAAGAGGAAAGATATGACACTGAGGCTGCATTAGCAGCAATGCATGGTGCTAGTACCAGCACCATTCCACCTTCCACCGTTTGGAAGAGGACAAGAGGACATTTTTGGAGCTGGGAGCCCCTCTTGAGGAACAGCAGACTGCTTTTTAAAGATCTAACCCAGTGCACGGGTTTTGACCATGCATCAAAAGAGAGATTTGGTTTTGATCAAAAGCAGAGGGGACCAGCACAAAGCACTGTATTTACACTTTGGGCCATGGCACTCACTGTCATTGAATCTTACTGCCTGTATTTTCAACACCACAAATTTTGACTGTGAGCCCTAAGGCTTTTCCAGTTAAGGGAGACAGTTGTTTAGAACTTGTAGACACATCTGCAAAAGGAATGGTCTCCCCGGCAGCTGCTGCGGAGGTTGTTGCTAGTGTTGGCGTCCCTGGCATGTTAGGGTGGCCAGAGGCAGGGTTTGTGTCTTCCATGATCAGACAACCTTGTTGCATGTGGTGAGGCTTCCTGCGAGGGCTGCGTAGGATTAGTTGGAGCTTAGAGGCTGGAGCTGGCTGCTCTCCTGATTGTCCCTGCTGTAGCATTACTGCAGAGTGGCTGGGGGGCTGACTTGAAGATGGGAGGAATTTTAAGGGTGGAAGAAGCCTTAAAGGCCCTTTACTCCCTTAGTAAATACACATGTGAGGCAGTACTGCATTAATCTTTGCATAGCTGCACAGGCTCCTGATACATGCTCCTTAAACCCCACAGAGAGCAAGTTACAGTAATTGAGTACCTGCTGCCAAGTCTGGCTTCATCTTCCACTGGCACCATCAGCAGGGCTGGCAGCAACAGTGGTAAGGCAAATACTGATCATCTGCATTTCAGGTAGAAAAGTGTATTTTGTAAAGAAGAAAATGTAGTTGTTCTGCATCTGCTATAAATACATGTATTCTCACAGTAATATTTGTATCATAGCTGCTGATTCCCAGTATTTCGAACAAATCAGGCCCCAAACTTCAGGAAATTTATAACAAACAAAGAACTTGAATTCCTCTCCATTTGCCTCATGAGGATGCATCTGGGATCATGTATCAAGGGTGATCAAAGGTGTTTTTGTTGCCACTGTAAAGGTCAGATACTTCACTCTCATGGTAAAAGTCAAACCAAATCTGAAACTTCCAGCCATCAGTATAACTCTAGAGCAGGGGCTCTGGGAACATCAGTATGAGGGTGGGTGGGCTGTAATGAGTTGTTAGTGCTGATGTGAAGATGGAGTATTGCAGAAAGATCTTGTACATGCACCCTCTGTGTTGCCTGCAGCTGGATGTCCTGCCCTGCCTTGCTGAGTCCAGTGCGTCACTAATGTCCACAGGAGGCTTTGGGAGCTTTGCAGGGAGGTGCAGGTGCAAGGGAGCCCTTAAAAGCAAAAGAAAGGAATTTTCCTCAGCTGGTTTGACCACCTCTGACAATGTCTGTGGGAGAAGGCAGAAGATGGGTCATCTTTCTCACTGTGTCCCAGCTCTCAGAGCTCAGCACAGACAGCTGGAACCAGACCTGCCCATGATCTCCTCCTGTCTCCTGTCTGTCCCCCAGGCTGCCTGTTGTTCTGATTGCTCTCAGGTGGCCTGCCTGACGTCTCTGGCAGAATCAAAAAGCTGTATAAGAAAAGCCACCATGCTGAATATCCTGAAGAGAGCTGGACATCATTTAACCTAGGTTATCCTTGTTCTCTCTGCTGGTTACTCTGAGGAAGTCCAGATTTTGGCCTGGTGCTATCTCAGCAATGTGTGATCTTGCCAGGCGCCGATGGGGAAAAAATTGTAGCAGAAGAGCAAGGATTGTGTTCCCACAAACCATTATACTCTTCTTAGCCTTGCAGGGCTGCTTGCCACATGCACATTGGTCTGTACATTGAAGGCTTGCTTTATGGGCGGTGAGCAAGTGAATTATGAGCAGGAGACCTCTGTTCAGCCAGAGAAGCACTGAAGTGTCACAGCTCTTTGTCAGTACCCATTTTGTACTGTGTTTGGGGGAGCTGGGGAAGGACAGGGCACATTATACACTATTTGGATTTTATTATTGCCCTCCTTGAGATTGCACACTACTGACTGGCATCCATTTCAAGAAGTACTTAGAAAGATGCTTCCAAAAGCCCAGATGAATGAAGATATGAGTGGACCACATCCAGAGGTGTTTTATGACAGCTTATCACAACTATTTCTGTTCATGCAGTTCTCTGCCATCATTGGAGACCTGCTGACCCTGACTACTGCTCCTCCTGCTACATTTTGATGGTAGTGAACACTTTAAAACAAAGATCTAATTTCAAAACCACCAGTAAAACTTTCATCCATTAGAAAATTTCAGTTTGATTAATTAATACTTTCCATGTAAGGACATGAGAAAAATTAAAGTGTTCTCCTTGAAAATTGGTTTGTTTTGTTTTTCCTGCCAGTCAAATCTGGGCTAGCTGGTTGAATGGTCTTCTGTTTGGTGCCTTCTGCCTGATTGTGCAGTTGGCACACATTTCTTCACAGCTTCCTCTCCTTGTACGGCAGGCTACCGCCAACTTTCTGCTCCACTTCGGAGTGGACAAGAACTGAGTGATGTGAGATCAGATCTATGTTGTCCTTGTTTGCGGCAGGGGTGGAGTATATGAACCTGCTGTGCTGCTGCAGTGGCTGAAAGCGAGGCTGTGGAAAAGGAGGCTGTGGGGAAGCAGTATTCTCACTGCTGTGGCAGGGGTGTATGACATACAGGCAGCGAAGGCTGGCAGTTCTCCTTGTGTCCTCTATTCCTCCATGCAGGAGACAATGCACTTCCCGACACTGCTTTCTGTTGTACCGCCCTGCGGCTGCATGCTCTGAGGTTTGCCAAGGCCTTGATCTTCAAGTCACTGTTGTTCCTGAAGAGCTAGAATCACCCACCCAGGTTTACTCTGAGACACCAAGCAATGGCTGTCTGGATGGGTCAGTTAGCCCTGCAAATACCTGGCAAGTCTTAGTTTCCTCTGACAGAGTTTAAGGATCTTTGAGTATTAGGATCCTAGCCCACTTAAGCTGCTTAGTGACGTGATCAAGGGCTTGGCTCAAAAATAGTTGCAAAGGGGCAGGTGGGAGAAGGACTCAGGTCAGAGCTTTCGAAGGACATCTTTGAAGCAAGGAGGTGCCAAGTGCACATGCATGATGGGTCTGTGCAAAAGGCTGGGTAATCCTGTCCCACTCAGCACACATGCAGGTGCCTGTGTGTCCTGGGGACACCATGAGAAAGGCTACTACCTTGTGTTTTGCACTATTGTAGGGAAATATCTGCCAAAAATGCCTCTTCTAAGATGCCTATTGTTTGGCTCAAGCATTCTGGTTTACTGAAAGGACAATGTGGGTTTCTTTGTCTTTTAGTGTTCCATCTGGGTTTTTTAAGCATTTATGTTTGTTCTTCAAGCTTTTCCTCCTTGTCCTGCCGGTTAAGACTTTCTCCAGAAATTCTGTTTTGTGAAGCACAGCAGAAGCATAGAAAGGAAAGGCTGTCCTTTCTGCAAAGAAGTAAAAGATACGGGGCAGGGGCAGAGGGTGGAACTGCACATGGAGGTAATGAGAAAGCACCAGAGAACAATTGATCTCAGTGCATCAGTAGCTGAAGCAGGTGACTTCTAGGCATCCAAAAAGAGAGCATCTTGGGAGGAAGGACCAGCTGCAAGCAGGGCTTTCCCCATGGCTCAGAGGGGAATGCTAGAACATTTGAAGGGATGTAGGAAAGCCAAAGCACTTTATGCTCCTGAGAAGACAGATTAAGTCAAAATCAGAAGATGGCTGTAGCCACACTGTTACATGAGTGTTACAGTGTCTATGGAGCTGACTTGCAGAAACAGTGAAATACTGAGGCTGAAAGGGAACATGCTAAGCATAGACAATGACTGCTCAGGCCTTGGTTTGACATGTCCTATGTATGTCTTTCAGGCTGCAGAACTGCTGTGCTCCTACTTGTTCTGTGGTTACTTCCCAGTCACCTTCTGGAAAGGGAGCAGGCTTCCTATCCTACAAGCTCTAGTTTCCTTCAGAGAACATCACTTGATTGCAAGGGTACTCGATTTTGGTTCAGAGATGCTGCTTAGAGGCAGATATAGGAGCAGTGTGGCTGAAGGAGCAGTTTTGAATTGTGTTGCATAAGAAAGAGCAGCCAAGAGAAAGCTCAGTGAAAGAACTCCTGAAGGGTTGAATTTTATGGCCCTCTTTTCTGTCCATTGCTACACAGGCAGGTAGTGAAATGGGCCAGAATGGCTTCCTGGGGGGGAAAAAGACATCAACAAATGTTGGTCCTTTCCTCTCATACTTGTTGGAACAGACGAGTTATGGGGAGTGCTTTCAGTTGAGAGGGTGCTGAGGGGAAGAGGTCCAGTTTGTGTTGAGACAGAATGTTTTGTGCCTCATTTCTGTCAGCTTCCAACCATCTCTTTCATATCTTGTTATTCTGAAGCTAACTTACTAATATTTCTCCTACAGCAGAGCTCCTGCTATGGACCAGCAGCCCGCTGTCCTGTGTACTGTCCCAGCATAACAGACAATGTCCCTGATGTGCAGAACTTACTGTCTGAGCAGAAGACACGAGAAAGGAGCTCCACACATACAAATCTTGCAAGCTGACCAGAAGACACAGTGTGAAAGGTGGCTATTATAATTCTGTTTTCTTGCTGAAATACAACTGAAATACAAATACTTTATATTCTTCATGACTTCTTGCGGATGCAGACATATTTTCTGTTTTGTTTTGTGTTTGGTTCACTTGCAGCCCACACTTCTTTCCAGTGTTTGAATGAGTAACAAAAATAGTATGTGGCTACAGGCTTTCTGTATCTTGGAAGGCACAATGTTAAAGTGGCAAATTATCTGGTTTGAGAGAGGAATCCTGGGCTACCAGGTTCATTTTGGGGTCTGGAAGCTGACCTAGCTTTTGCATCTTCAAAAGAAGGAATGTTTTTAGGTGCAATTAAAGTCACAATGAATTAACCAGATCTGAGCCAAACTCCTCTAACGCCGCAGTTCTTTGGTTCAGTAGGACTGAAAATATCCTATCAACAGCAGAGGGTTCATGCACAAGGAGCAGGTTGGATGAGTTACCATTTTCATATTGTTGAACTAGAGCTTTCAAATGGAAGGTCCAGGATGAGCCACTCACTTAACTGATTTCTGGAACGACATGTTCACAGGGCTCCAGATCTAGTAGACGTCAGTAGAGTGGACCAGTTTTATCAGAGACAAATTTGAGCTTATGACCTTGGTTTAGAGACTGCTTCTGCTAGTGCAAAGAGCTTGCACTGCAGTGCAAGCTTGCACTGCTAGTGCAAACAGCAGTGTGCAGCAGCTTGCCCTGGCCACTCAGCTTCTTGCTTCATTACTGCTCTCTGTAGAATTTCTGTGGCTGTATTAATCTGAAAGGAAATTTGACACAGGGAGGGAATACCAGCTCTCTGCCTCCCCAAGGCAGCCAGGAGTTGGGTGTAAACCTCACTGTCGTGCCCTGAAGCCTTCTGAGGCTGAAGGCTGTGTATTTGTCCCTGAAATGGTGGTCAATGGAAGAAGCGTGTCTAGTTCGGATCAATGTACAGGTGGGTGTTACCAAACTTACCATTCAGAGATCCCAGACTAAAATAGAGAAGGGCTTTCCTATGACTAGGTATGGCAGCTTTCTCTTGTTGAGAACACAGATCACTGGATCCAGAAACCATGGAAGAGGAATACAGAGGTTACTGGGTCATTCTCTGCCATGAGAAGCTAATGCACTATGACTGCCAACATGGACTAACCAAAAGCACCAGGCAGGGGAGACTGGATGGGCAGGAAGAATCATAGTAAGTGTTACAGATGTTAACATCCTCTGTTAAAGCACATGGTCTTCCCAAGGTGCCAATGGATCTCTTTATTACCAAAGAGTTGTGAATTGGTGTTGGTAACGCTGAACAGTGTCTAGAAGATTTCCTCAATCTTTTATCATTCTGTTTTCCTATGGTTTCTGTCACTTTCAGGTAAATGGAAGATTTGGAGACTAACTTAATCCAGACACGGAAAGCATGTAGAATAGAGCAAATGGTAGCAAAATGGCTTCATCGCTCTCGGGATGGTGCATCCAGGTAAACATGTTTTTTTGTGAGAGGAATATCTGTTGATCACCTTTGATCAGAGACAGCACAAGCTTGTTCCCAACAAACAGGGGCAGTCACAGGTTGCAGATCTTACTCACTGTTTCAGCTGTTCTTGGGAAATATGCATACAGTAGTCCCTAGAAAAAACAGTGTTTTTAAGCATCCTCCTTGGTTTCCAGAGTTGTTCTTGCTTTCACCCATTCTGGTTTTGTGAGCCACATCTGCAGAAATACAATACTGCTCAATGCACAATGTGCTTTTCTTGAAGGTGGGGTTGTGCTTTTCTTTGTGTCTTGCCATTGGGCCATGTTTTTAGGGCAAGACTGGGCTGCATTTACAAGGGATCCTGACCCACAGCTGCTTTACTTTCCTAAGGTCTGTGAATCAAAATTAAGCTGGACTGGATCCTGGCAGAAGCAGAGAGCTGTAAATTCTCTCACTGCCTTGCTGGGTAAAGGTGTTGCTGTGATCTGTGGAGGTCAGGGCTTGGTGCGGGTTATACCTAGAGTTCTCCCTCCATGTGACCACTGGGCTGGGGTGGCTGAAAGAGTTGTGGTTACAACCAGCTGGTGCCACTGGTCTGATGTCTTCAGCTTTCTGTGGAGCCTGGGGGATCACTGCTAGCCTGCACAGTGCAGAGCCACCCGTGGGTACCCAGAGAAGTGCTGGCCTCGCTATGTACTGGTGCAGCCCACTGAAAGTGGAGGTGTGTGTATGTGTGTGGATCTATGCCCCTTCGATAAAGTATCTTCTGACTATATCTTAATTAATCACCGGCTTCTTGTCTCACAGGGGCAGAGTGTCTGTGACAGACAGCACCAGTGATGGCAGTGGCCAGCCTGCTAGCCGTATCAAACTTACTGTCACAGTGTACAAAGATTTGGTCCTCCATCACTACGGCTTTGAGATTTGTCCAAACCTTCCTCTTACGATTGCATCTGTCACTGCAGGTAAGCACCATTTCCTTCTCCCTACAATCACAAGTGTGAGAAGCCTGAACTGTCCCAGATGGCCTTAGTGATAAACTCCTGTCAGGTATTTATGAATTCCTTAGGTACCTCTGGTTGGCATGTGATCCTTGAATACTGAGGGCAAAAGCCTATGTGCCTGTGGTGTGCAGAGTGCTTGAACATCTACCTGATTCTGATGGCATGGAAGACATCTAAGCCAATGGCAGCTTCACTGCTAATCCTTCACCCGCACTCAGACACAGCTGACCTTCAGGAATGCAAAGAGTTGCTTCAAAGCAAAGTTCTCTCTGGTGTTTTATCTGAAATGCAAAGGAATAATTTCATCTAATCTTAGAGTTCTTATTCTGCAGTGGCCCCGGTGATCTGTTGTCAAAAATGGTCTCTGGGCTTACAGCCCTGTAACATGGAGAGGATCACCGCTAGTTACAGGCAGCCCAGGTGAAATTCTGCTCAAGTCAAGCAGATCCACCTTCCAGTTATAAAAGGGAGGGATATAACTCTGCTTTTAAGGTGGCTTGGGGGGTTTGAATCTGTTTTTCATTTATTTTTTATTTTTTCAATGGGTACTCAAAAATGCCTGCTTTTTAGCTGTCAGTGTGAGTGTGACAGCCAGAGAAAGACTATACCCAAGCTGGGTAGGTAGGTGTTGTGGGGAGGGTGGCTGGAGGACTGGCCTGAGGTCTGCCTCTGGCTGCCCATGTGGGCTGTGGCATACCCCATCTGCCTGGGGGAACAGCCTGTCCAAGTGCTCGTGCTTGCAGGATATTTAGCATAAAGGCACTACAGTATGGTCTCTGTCCTTTCACAGTGCTTTTGAGGGAAATTTTCTCTTTATGCTCCTTTCCATGTGAAATGTAGCTAAATTAGCTGAGAGTCTTGGGGCCTAAGAAGTGGGGAAGGAGGTTTTCTGTTACGTTTTTCTTTTTTCCTAATCAGAAAGAATCAACATTTGACTAAAACTGAGGTACAAAGAAACCTGTCCTTTTAAGTCCTGTCCTTTGTTGTGGGAGCCCACAGCTAAAAGTCCTGTGTTTAATTCCAAATGATTGTCTTTGTGTATTGCCTTTCATGTATGCTACCTGACGCTGGGGTGGTGGGTGCTAGGTGGGTTCATGGGCAAACCTACCTGGCAGAGAAATTCAATAGCGTGCCTCAGCCAGCAGGCTGGCCGTGGTGGAGCTGGGGGCTGCGTTCACGCTCCTCCTTCTCAGACCAGAGGTCCACCTGCTCTTTAGCCCCTTGGATCCTGTGGCTGCTACTCTCCTGGAAAGCAAAGCTCAGAAACCATCTTTCTCTCTTGTTGTGGATCCTCCCAGGAGACAGCGTCGTTAAGGAGACCTCCTCCTTGTTCTCCCGAGTTGCAGAAGGGAGTCACCATGCTGGGAATCCAGCCCACATCTCCTAGGAACTGCTGCAGCACCTTGGTCTGGATGGTGGCATGCCAGGAGTGCTGAGCCCTGGCCTGTGCACCGTATGTGGTCAGCCGCTGGGATGTAACCACCAGGGTCAGGCCAAGGTGCAGACCCCACAGAGAGGGAGCACTGTGCTGCGGCAGCTGCCCAGGCCCCCAGAGGCCTCTGCGGGCCCAGGGCTTGCAGACGGATGAAGGGCAAGGCAGTGCTGCTACTCCCAGTCCTCCTGTGGTTCCTGAGAGCCTGTAAGCCCTGCTGCTGCACCCCTGGCAGGCAGTGCCCGAGGACTGTGTGGTGGGCTGTGACAAGGGAAAAGACATGCGCAAGAGTGATTTTCTGTGGTGCAGGCACAGCTTGTGGGGCCAGAGGACAGCCTGGGTGAGGCAGCATGGACACGGGCAGTGGTACACCAGCTGGCATCAGGGCCCAATGTCCTTTGGCCCCTTTTTATTTTGCCATCCAGAGGCAGTTGCTGAGGCAAGTGGGTGCCAGGTGGGAAGAGGAGCTTGCAGTGAGCGTCCCTGGTGGGAGGAGGTCTGCCGGTGCAGCGCTGTCATGACTAACTGTGTGCCGGTTGCCCGCAGGGAGCACTGCCGAAGGGAAGCTGCAGCCGGGTGACCAGATCCTCTTGATAAACTCTACTGCGGTGGATGACGTGTCGGTCGAACGAGCAGCTGACATCATCAGGTGTGGTCCCGCATGACCCGCAGGAACAAGGTGGCAGAGGGCTGAGAGGAGAGGTGCAGGGACTGGGTCTCACCAAGGGTTGCAAAGGTGCACGGCTGTGTGGGGCCAGCCCCCCCGTGGAGGAGGACCTTGCTGCCTCCCGGGGTGCTGGGCTCAGTGGGGGCCTGCCCCACAGGGACGAGTCAGCCCTGCGGCTGAAGGGCACAGCAGCCCAGGACAGAGGGGTTCCCCCACTTCCCCGTACCATGGCGGTGCTTGGTAGGCTGCGCCCTGCCTTGCTGAGCACCTTCCCTCGTGGGGGGAGTGGAGGGGCCAAAGGCCTCACTGGAGCCGTCTGCCGTGACACGGGGGAGGAAGGCACAGGCAGCTACTGACCCTGGCTGACTGCATGTCTCTGTTACAGGGAGGCTGGTGACGAGCTCCTCCTAACCGTCCTGCGCTGCACGTCGGTAAATGGCCTTTCTTCAGCACTCTCAGCACTCCCAGCAGCACTGCTCCAGGTGGCCATGGCCGGCAGTGTGGTCCGCAGGGAAGGTGGGGAGGCTGGGCTGGCATGCAGAACGCAAGGGCCCGACCGAAGCCATGAGGGAGCTGCGAGGGTCCTCTGCTTTCACGCGTGCCCTTTAAGGAGCTTTTGGGGAGAATGAGTGGTAACTCCTCACAGCTCCCCTGGCTGCAGGGCCAGGGTGGCTTGCAGAGCCTGTCACACGGAGAGGCTTGCTGAGCGGTTTGAGCCCATGCTCCCTGGAGCTGGAAGCTCCATCAGGAGCTATGAGGGCCCAGCAGGCTCTGCAGGGGCCAGGAGGCCACAATGACTGGGATGCCGGCAGGTCTCCTCAGCAAGCTGGGGCCAGCCCACCAAAAACTGCCTGGAGTGCTCTCTACATGCTGGGGCTGTCTGGGCCATGGGGACCCCCTGGACATGAAAGGCAGGTGCCAAGGCTGCAGGCCCAGCATGCACCCTAGGTGGTCCTTGGAAGCTCTTGAGGTTTTCCTTTCTGGAAAAATTTATCCCTTTTTCTCCAGGCTCTGTCTGGTTAAGGGCTGGGACCGGGATGTGGATCATACTTTGGGAATAGAAGCCAAGTTTTAGTATAAAACTTTGGTGCTGATAGCCCATTCCTGTAGCATAAAATTCCCCAGAAGGCATGTACTGCTGACATGATGTGTTTATCCGTCTGGATTTCAATGTGTGTAAAAGCTGAGCTGCAAAGCAAGGACAAAATTGGGTTTGTGTGCTTTTTGGCTTCTTGTGATATATGAAAGTGGCCTGAGGGGGATTTCGCCCCTGCTCTACCCCGGAAAGCATTTTGGGAGCGTTTTTCGTTTGTTTGGAGGGTTTTTTATTTTGATTTATTCTTAGAAACAAGAATGATGATTCCTTCAGAAGAGTTACTGGAGCTCTCAGGCTTATGGTCATGAGGTTTTTTGGCCATTCAGTAAAGGTACATTCCAGAGAAAATCTCTTAAATATATTTTTCCTGCCCAGAGTTTCCCAGGTGTTGGCATTCAACGGATGTGCATAAAGCCAAAGTAACCAGAAAAACCTTAAGCAAACCCACTGAACAGTGGCTTCCCTCTTTTGTTAATCTGATCTCCCTTGCCTTGTACATTGTCTGTCAGTCTCACCAGTGCTTGATCTGGCTCTGGAGATCAAGGAGAAAATGAGAGTTAGTTATGCAAGACCTGAATGCCTGCCAAAAAGGGGAAAATGCAATGGCTTTTCAGAGAGTAAAGGATCTGGAAAACCCTTCACGGGATTTGGAACACCCTTCACAGGCCTTCATACATTGTTGAGAAGCAAATGGGGCACGAACCCATTTTTGTTTTTTCCTTTGCAGGTCACTTTAAGGACACCTCCAAATACAGCCAAGGCTGATCTTGGGTTTGGGGTTGGCTCTTGCCCCACTCTGAAGGCAGCTGTGCTTAGAGCTGAGAGGTAACGCCTCCCATTGACGGATACCAGACCCTCTGCTGGGGCTGCTCTGGCCACACTAGAAGGGATGTGGGAGGCCTTGGCCCTCCTCTGGGCAGCTGCGGGGCATGATGCTCTGTACAGCCCGGCAGAATCTGGAAGGGCCTGCTGGCCGGGCACAGAGACTCCTGCCTGCCTCCCTTCCTCCGTCCTTGCCAAATGGCCTTGGGGCAAGATGGGGCTGTGGCAGGTTGGGAGGCACCTGCACCTCTGGCAAGACTGTAGAAATTGCTCTATCTCGAAGTTGTCTAGGAGGATACTGAGGGATACTGCCTCTGTTCTTCTTAGGGAATATTGTGCTTTACAAGAGCAGGACATTTGGGCACGAGAATTCAGTGGTTCCTAGGCTCATGTGGTGTTTTGTGGGCAGGCCCCTGTTACGGTGAAAGCATGGTTATGTGACAATAGTGCAATGAAGTCAAGTTGGCTTTTTAGCCTTGGGCAGTTTTCTTAAACATTTGCAATATGAGAGTATGCTCTAGAGACCCCAGCTGAGCTGGGAAGTTCTGCATACACGGCTGTGTTCTTGTGATACACTGACAGGCGGTTTTGTCTATCACTGCAAGGTACTCTGCATGTGTTGGTTTATGATACTGTGTAGCCCTACTGCAAGCCAGCTGTTGGTAGATTAACAGTTGTTCTGCAGGATCCTGGCTTCACTGGAGTTGCTGGGGAGATGCCTAAACAGTAACTGGTTAACATGCAGTGAAATTAGGAGTGTGTACAGCACGAGCTGCACGTGTGTCCACTTGTTGGACAGATGGGTTTGGGTTCAGAAGGCAGCAACCACCCAGATAGGTCAAAAAGGCCTGTAGCAAGCCTGGAGGCTGAGAGACTCCTAACAACACCTGTTCCTCTAAGTGCAAGGCAGTGCGGTGTGAGCAGCTTCAGCATGGGCTATGATCGCACCCCTGCCTGTACTGTCGGCCTCTGCCTCCCGTACATAACTGCAACAGACTGAGCTGCCAAGTGCTGTTATTTTTTCAGGGCGGGCCTAAGTCGTCATTTCTTACTGCAGAGAAGAGGGCAAGGCTAAAAACAAACCCCGTGAAAGTACGGTTTGCAGAGGAAGTGCTGGTGAACGGACATACACAGGTCAGTGGGGCATGGCTGCAGCCAGGCACCGTGGGCACTGCATGCTGGGAGGAAATGGGTCACTCCTGTGGACAGATGCTGGGCTGGGTTAATGTGGCCAGGACCTCCAGAGTGATGCACCCTCACTGTACTGGTCTGCCCTAAATATGCATACAGGTATCTGGTCCCAACTTCTTTCCTAGGCTCACTCATGATCAGAGGGAAGTGCTGCCATCTCCAGAGGGTTTTATCTTTGATTTGCTTACTTAGACTAATGGAAAATACCTGCATGTACTACTTTTGTCCTTTTACCATCAGGTAAACTTTAAAAGAGCATTACACAGCTGTGGGATGTAGTAGTCATCTCTTGAGGTCCTAATGTCTCCATAGTAAACCTAGGCTGAAGTTTGCGCATGACAGGTCCTAACCTTGAAGATGAAAGGTGAATAGTACTGTCCATGCCAGGTTTATTTGCTGACAAAGTAGCTGGGGTATCTCTTCCTGGCCTTCAGCAGTGTTCAGGTAGCATTGTGTTCAGAGAGTTTGGTACTGGTGACTTTGCTTTGCTGTTAAATTTGACATATGTTCTCTAACTGATAGGGTGACAGCTTGTTGTGTTTCATATATTTGCAGAGGGTTTCCATAGAGCATTCCCACCTGCCTCTATAATAGACCATCTGTAAGCTAAGCCAATCTGTTCTTATGTGAAACAAGATCATGGCTCACTGGAGGAATGCTGCAAATTTATCACAGGGTTTCTAGCACTGAGAACAAATGAGCTGGGTAGATATGGGTCTGCCTGTAGTAGAAAAGGACAAGCAGTGAGAACACTTGTAGCTTCCCTGAAGTGAGGACAGCTCTTAAATGTTTCCTTTTCCTTTCTCTGTAACTTACTAAGCTCAGTGTGGTTGGGATGGACTGGGGTCCATTGGGAGTCTTTAACTCTGTTGAGTTTTCCTTTTTCCCTTTGGAATTAAAAATTTCAGTGGTCAAAACCCCCCCACTCCTGTCCCCTACTCATTAGTGCTGTGCAGTTGTTCAGGTCTGACCAAATCTTGCTTCTTTGCACTTTGAAGTGATGATGAACCAGCCACTAGGCCCTTTTCTTCTTCTCTTCCAGGCTGTCTCTTGTTTCCCATCTCTGGTGGTAGAGAACTTTCCTGACCCAGCTCAGGCAGAGCCTTCCCTGTGGCAGGCGTTTCCTCTTCTCCCCCTGCACCAGGGCAGAGCTGCAGACAGAGATGCCATGGACGTCACCAGCCTATTAGACAGGCATAGTGCGAATGCTTTGGCAACTGTGCCTGACTCCAGGCCTGTTGGGACTCATTCTCCTTCTCTGGCCTGCTCTCCAGAGCAGGAGAGGGTCAGGTGTGACTCCTGACATGGTTGCCAGTAAGTCTGTCTAGACTCTGGGATCCTTTCTTTCCTGCCAAGTTGTTGCCAGATGTGCTGGAGCTGCTGCAAGGCTCGTCTCTGCTCTACCAAGGGCTGTGTTCACATCCCTCAGATCTTAATGACAGGTCTGTCTGGGATTCTGCCTGAGCATTACGGAAGCTGGGCCACCCTTCCTGACCAGAAGACAGGTACTGGACCCTTTATGTGGCTGGGAGACGTGACACGCAGGCCACAGAGCTCACAAGGCAGGGAAGAGGAAGATGTGCTCTGGAAGTGGTCCCAGGCAGAGATGACTGAGAGGCCTTGGGCAAGGCTGGTCGTGGGATACAGCCAGACCTGAAAATGCCAGCAACGTCCCCTTTTTCTTATAGCTGAAGGTTCACTAGTATCTGCTTGGGAGCTTCCATGGAGCTGTTTCAGCCAGAGGTTGGGCACTGGTGTTGCAGTGCATGGAGATCTCAGATCTGTGCCATTCACTTACTGATTGCAAGGTAGGTCTTGAGAGGTCTGAAGAGGGCACTTCCAGAGGGGATGCTGTACTCTGCACTTCCTACAAAGCCTCTATCAGTATTCTGCTAAGCTAAGTTAATCATACCTTTGCAAGTGCAGAGTAGGGACACAATCAATATATAGTTTGCCTTTCATTTAATGAGAACATAAAGGTAAGAGAAATTCATTCGAGGGGACCAGTTGGCGTCCCACTGGTGTTAGCTTCCCTTTTCACCAGTTGGATATGGACCTTGTTTTGAACAGTAAAATATTAGCACAAAGGAAGAGTAGATAAATTTGATGCATATTTATGACTTCTTTCTGGAAAAGCACTATTCACCATAGACAGCAGCTACTCTGCTTGAGTGTTTTAGAACTGCTCTCCTTTCAGTGGACTGATGTATTAAGACAGCCAAAATGAGTATTATGGCCCTGAAAAACTGCAAAGCCTCCTGTTTCAGTAAACATACTACTCTTGTCATCTTAATGGAGCATAGCTAAATCATCTTTGTGGCAACTGGAAGGAACCGAGAGGCTGCCTTCTGCAGTTGAAACCTGAAACTCCAGTCTGGAAACATAAATTGTTAATAAGCCTCAATGCTATCCAGCCTCTGTTTTCTGTTGCAAACTTACTATGTATTTCCATATAACTGAATGATATGCAAGAGATGGGTCCCTCAGGATCATCAGGTCAGCATCAGTCAGTGTATTATTAGAAACTGTGGGCCTAGCTGTAACATGAAGTAAATCAGCCTTGCACCGGACAAAACAGGAGGGGTACAGCTGCTTAAGCCATAGCAGAAGCTTCCACAGTTAATTCATGGTAGTCTATTAGGGCTGTACAAAAGGAGAGAAATCCCATCTGGGTGTTCTGGCCAGCTAATTGGATCTGACCAGGAGGGTGGTGATACTTAATTTGTATATGAATTTCTGTAGAGATTTCAAGTTCTGCTGTGTGCTGGCTGTACAAGGCCCCATTCATATGATAACCTCCAGCTGCGGGAGCTACCAGAGAAAATGTGCACTTGGTGTAAACCAGCATTACTTTTCTGAAATTCATGGAGGACCCAAAGCCTGTGACATATGTGATGTGTTCGTGTGTTCGTGCTACTTAGCACGAAGGAGTTAGAAGTTCAGGAATAGTGGCAATGTTCACTCTTTTTTCTTAGTGATGACTGTAGGCAGCTTGAACCCCACAAAACAGGGAGGGGAGGAACAAGGAACAAGATTCAGAAGTGTTTTATGTTTGTTCTGGTAGTACTTTCAGGGTATACGGGCTCTCTACCAAGAGGGACTGAGGTTGTGAGATTTATAAGGTGTTGTACAGCAAATGAAATGTAGGAGACATTATCTTAGAAATGCCATTCTCAACCTTGAGACTGTCATGACAAGTAGATAAACTCTCTAAGATTGGAGGAACGTGCTGGTCCAAGAACATAAGAAAGATATGCTGAATGGGAAGTCCAAGGCTGGAGGAGTAAACCACCTCAGCACTGAACAACGAGAAGAATAAGGCTGAAAACAAGAATGAAGGTGCAAATGAGCTGTACTAAAGGAGTAAGGTGGAAGGCTGAAGGTGCAAGCTCTAGACAGCCCCAGAAGGACAGAGGCCAAGTTGCCAGACCCTTCTCAGAGCACCCAGTGGAGGTGCTATGGGAGTCATTACCTTGTCTAATGCATTTGAGACCTATCTCAAGAAACTCTGGTGACATCATCTCCTGTTTGGGAAGCCCCAGAGTCACAGATCTTAGGGGAATGCTCAATAAAAGTACCACTGCATGTTTAGCTGAATCCTACAGCCTTCCCGTGGTGTGCATTCATTGTAGCATGGAGGGTTTGGGTAGCTCTTGAGTTAAGTAATGGCTGCTGCCAGTGGGAAAGTGGCAGTGTGAGGGTTAGTGCTGCCTGGTGCCCGGTAATGGGAAGATGTCTTTTCTGGCAGACATTGCTGCTTTTCTGCTAATGAGCAGAGAGGATGGGTCTCAGCTTTCCATGTCTGCCAGATCTTCCTGTGCCATGTGGGAACTGAATAGTGGGCATATCTGGGCCATGTGCAGCTATTGCACTGGTTGGACTTTTATGGCAAAGGCATTTGTTATGCTCTCTTTCCCTTGTTCCATGCCAGAAGCATAATCAGGGAATAAAGCTTGGTGCCACAGAAGAAGATTGCAAAAGCAGAGAAAGATTTTCATTTATGCCAGGATGTGCTGTGTCAGGCAGAGCAGCCTGGTGCCTGGAGGCTTAACGTCCAAGGATTAGTGCTGTTGCTTTTGTTCTGCAGGGGAATGCTCTTCTTTGTATGCCCAACGTTCTCAAAGTATACTTGGAAAATGGACAGACGAAGGCTTTCAGGTTTGAGACAAGCACTACTGTGAAGGTAATGACGCTTGGTTGTCTGTCTTTGTTCCCACCACCTGAATTCAATCCAATAGCAAAGGTGTATACAGTGGAACTTGCAAGCTCTTGGTTGTCTTGGCCAGGTAGTGGGAGCAGGATTGCCAGCTGATGCTGAGCATGCTGGATTTTCCATGCCCTTCCTGCAGAGGAGGCATTGCTTTCGTTCACCTCTGTTTTTTTCTCAGCGACTGATTTTCACAGAACTTGCAGGAACTTGGCTATGAGACCACTACAGCTTTGTGAAGTGTGATTGAAGTTGGGCAAGAGGACAGATTGGTGGGGGACTGGCAAATCAGCAGCTGTCCACACAAACATTGCTTTCCTTGGAAACCACATGGCAGAATACAGAGGAGGTTGTTTAATACAGCAGTGGCAATGTGTATCCCTGAGAGGGGGAACAAGTCTCCTGGCTTGGGACCTGGACAGTGGACTCCAGGTTTGGATATCATGTGAACTTGGCAAGTGCAATTGTGCCAGTTGTTACTTAAAGTGCTTGTCTGTGTTCCAGCCTCATTTCTGCACTGGTGAAAATGTTTCCCTGTGGAGACATGAAAACTGATTAACCCCTTGAGATGGAAAAGCAGTACCACCTCCCTCGGGTTTTGCTTGGAGGCATTATAGACAAGTTACCATCATTCTCTTCAAATTACAAGGTGCTGCTCTTCAGAGCCATTAATCTAGCACTTTCCATAATTGCTGTGTTTAGACATAGGCCTACGAACTTTAAGTTTTTCTAGCCTGATCTTTAGAGTTGCTCAGTGTTTATATTGGAGTTAATAAGATTTGCCTGTGCACAGTGATTGGAGGCCATAATTTCTTTAAAGGATATATGATGTCCTGCAGCAGTACAGTTACTGTGAAAAAGATGCATGATGGACAGACATTCTGGAGTTACTAGGCTGAAAGAATATTAAGCGGAAAAGCAAGGAGATTTTATTTATAATGCACTGAAAAGTTTCCTCAAAAAGAAGGAGTTTATTGTCTGATTCATCCAAACTTCACGTAACTGTTGTGGTCTCTCATGCAAGTAAATCTCTGCAAGTCCAAAGAAAGTGCTCAACACCACCAAACAGAACACTGTAAAGCAAAAACTTTCAGCATGAAGCAGCCCTGGACATGCAACTCTAGGAAATGTATTTGATGCCTATTACACCCTGAAGTTTGCATCTTACTGCACTCTTACCACAGCAAGCTGCAGTTTCCCTACCTTGTCCTCCTGAGCTACTGAAATGTGTTGTCCTCCCTTTATTTGTGCTTCCTGTGCTTCCCCTGCAGTTCCCTTGACTCCCTTCCTTACCAGCCATCTGGAATTAGTGGGCATGGGTGGCTCTGACTGCCATCCTGCCGACTGCCTGTCTGGCATATTCTTTCATTGCTCAGACATCCAGCTGGGATAGCACAGCAGCTAACTGCCAAGCTTGTGGTTGGTGTCCCAAAGAAGTTGCCATCTCCCATACCTCCACTTCTGATGAACTTGCAGGCTTTCTCTAACCTCGAGACCTCTGTGGTTTGTCTAGGTCAATGTGTTCAGAAGCTGTCAGTGAAGAGGGAAAGGCAGTACATCATATAGGCACTGGTTTCCTGTGAAACAGCACTAAAAATGTCACTCTGTGTTGCAGCACCAAGCATGTTCTTGGCTGCAGAGAATTTTGTGTCTGGCCACTGCCATTTCAGTGCTGTCCCACATGGCTGCCAGCAGCGGGCTAGAATCATCCACATTCATACGGTGTGCTAGCAGTGCTCAGCAACTGTGTCTTAAATTCTGTTTGACCATCTCTGTGCCTTCCCTTCCCAGGACATTGTTCTCACCTTGAAGGAGAAGCTCTCCATCCGGAGCATCGCACACTTTGCCCTCGCCCTGGAGGAGCAGTACAATGTGGCAAAGATCCACCTGCTGCATGAGGCAGAGCTCATCGAGCAGGTGAGGAGAGCCCCTTGCATGCCCCCGCAGCCATGCTGGAGGGAGGCACCAGTACAAATGAATTGCGGCCAGCGAGGTGCAGAGAGAGCTCAGCTCTGCAAGGTGTCACAAGAGGGAGTGAGCTTGGCCCCATCTCCAGAGGTGCTGTCCTCTTCTCTCTGCCTGTTGCATGTGTTACCACAAGTTGCATGTGTTGCATGTGTTGTCAGAAGTGTCTCACTCTGTTTAGACAGCCCACAGAGCAATACCCATGGGCTGGTATTGCTTGGACTGTGTAGAGCAATCAGGGATGAGCATTGTCATGGTTTAGCCCCAGACAGCAACTAAGCACCACGCAGCCGCTCACTCCCCCCCCCCCCCCCCCCCGTGGTGGGATGGGGAAGAGAATCGGAAGAGTAAAGGTGAGAAAGCAAAAGCCGTGCGCACGAGCAAAGCGAAGCAAGGAATTCATTCACTACTTCCCATGGGCAGGCAGGTGTTCAGCCACCTCCAGGAAAGCAGGGCTCCCTCATGTGTAATGGTTGCTTGGGAAGACAAACGCCATCACTCCGAATGTCCCCCCGTTCCTTCTTCTTCCCCAACTTTATATACTGAGCATGACATCATATGGTATGGAATAGCCCTTTGGTCAGTTTGGATCAACAATCCTGGCTGTGTCCCCCTCCCTTCTTGGGCACCTGGCAGAGCATGGGGAGCTGAAAAAAGTCCTTGACCAGTGTAAATACCACTCAGCAACAGCCAAAACATCAGCATGTTGTCAATATTATTCTCATACTAAAACCCAAAACACAGTACTACACCAGCCACTAGGAAGGAAATCAACTCTATCCCAGCCGAAACCAGGACAAGCATGCTTTGTGCCATCTGTCAGATAAACGCATCTGCAGAGGACTATTTGAGACAATCTTAAAATAGCTGCTTACCCAGCTATTTACAGTTCCCTAGGTAGTCAGAGAGTTAACCCAGCCAGCTGCCACTTTGATTAAATTCTAAATCAAAGATTTGTGTCCTGCAAACATGAGGTTAGCTCTGTTAGTAATTCTGTCACTCTGCTAGTGATTCTGGGCTAATCTAATTTGTGAGAATGTGCCTACTTGGGAGTCTCATCTCCATGCTGTTGACTTTGTCGGTTGGTGCTCCACTGTGGAGCAGAGAGGTTCGGTAGCTAACACTGTCCAACCACTGAGCACACGTGACTGAGAATTTCTGCTTTGTTTCAGCTGGTGAGTGTTTATGGGATTTGTCCAGAATAAAATATGCTAATTTATAACCCAGGGGTCTTAACCTTGTATTGACATTATGATGATGATCCAAGTGTCTGTTTAGGGCTGCTGTATCTTATGACTGAACTTAAAAGCAGAGAAGCTTGCCCCTTCCCCTGTCATTATCATATGGCCTTGAAGCCTCTGTCCTGGTTATACTGCAAGTATATGAGATCAATGGATATTTAATGAGGTTTTGCTGTCAAAGGACTTCCAAGAAGCAAATACCAGAAAAAGAATCAAAGATAAAATTACAAACACTAGCAATGTCTCCTTGTTTTGCTAAGGACAATGGCTAATCTGCAGCCATCCTACTTGCCAGTAGCTTTAAATGATTTCTGTAAGTTCATACAAGCCAGAGGCTTACCATGCATTTATGAAGGGAAGGGCTACAGCAGTAATTGTGGTATGATGCTGTTTGTCTGTTGCAGGTGGTCCAAAAAAGAGAATCTCATGACTACCGGTGCCTCTTCAGAGTTTGCTTTGTCCCAAAGGATCCCTTAGACCTCCTGCAGGAAGACCCAATTGCCTTTGAATATCTCTACCTGCAGGTGAAGTTGAGGCATTCCATGCTTCAGGATCTCTTCTCACGCAATTCTTATTTCTGCTTTAAACCAAAGCATACTTCAGGCCAGTTCAGTTACATGAATGTGAAATGCATAGCACTGAAGAACAGAGCATTTGGATTCAACTTGCCTTAAATTCTTGAATCAACTTATATGCTTGGCTTCTTAACAGAATGAGATTGAAATGAGCTGGGTGGTTCCCTTTATTTGACGCACGGTAGTCATATCAGAGGTCTTATCCTGACTTCTTCTTGAGCTCCTGCCATCATGCTAACTCAGCTCTATTTGTTCCAGAGCTGCAGCGATGTGCTTCAGGAAAGATTTGCTGTGGAAATGAAATGCAGTGTGGCATTACGTCTGGCTGCTCTGCACATACAGGAGAGGATCTATGCTTGTGCTCATCCACAGAAAGTATCCTTGAAATACATTGAGTAAGTTCCCAGTTTTCTGTGTTATGTTGTGACTAAGCCTGGCAAAAGCAGGAGCCAGCTAAAAGTGGCATCAGCTCTATGTTTGCCCAGTGTTTAGCTCTGGATAGAAGACTGTTTCTAACCCAAAGAGACTGCAGTCTCTTAGTTGTGCCAGTTATTTTAGGGCAAGGTGGCTTCATGAGCCTCCCTGTCTTTAACCTGCTGAGCTACTTGAATAATAAACACAGTATAACATCTGGGCGTGTCCCTAAGCAGAGGCAGGTTCTGATCTGTAGTTAGAGCAGGGACATGAAATTGCAAATCTCTCACATAGTTATGGTTACCCAGGCTGCTCCTGCCAGTATACTAAGATTTGCATGCTGTAGTTGAGAGAGAGGATAATCATCAACTTTGCACAGCCAGTACTTTACATCTCTTCATCCACCAGAACTATATCAGCAATATCTAATTTCAGTATAAGTGATAGGTCCTGTGAAGTAATGGGATCTGGAAAAAAATACCAAAAAATGCTTTCACAAGTAGTAGGTGTCCTGTGCTGCATGTCAGTGCTGTTAGACCACACTTGCCCTAAAGAGCAACCCTGCTTTAAGAACTTGTGATGGGCCAATCATTAAATAACAGACATTTGTGTGGTAACTGCACCACTGAGCCTCTGCCACCATGCAAGCACCACTGATTCCTTGCATACAGCCAGACATACCCAACTATGTGTAGTTAGTGGAGAGTGAGAAGCAACTACAGACAACTGCAGCATTCTTAGTTCCTAGATATTTAATGCTTGGGCTGAATAAACTCTTCAGCAGAACAGATGGCCCACATTTTTGGGTCTAGGGAACTGGAGATGTTAAAATGTAATAATCTTGTAACCAAAGTAAAGTGAATGTAAGGACAGAATCTTCATCCTCTGGGTGGCAAGGACAGATTGGGACCATTATGCTGACTAAGCTGGTAGATTGTCTCCTGTATAACCACGTAAAAACAGGCATTCTGCATGAAAGCACGTGTTCCTCCAACCCCATCTCCTGATCCATTAGCAGATGCACACAGAAGTAAATTTGAGTGAGGCAGTCATGTTGCATGAGCCATCCAGACATGTTACAGCACCCTAAGGCTCAGTGCTTCCTGGACTGGTGTGGTGCCTTTGCCATTCTCTGCCGCTGGCCAGCTGGCCTTCTGCACATTCCTGTGTTGCTGGGAGACAGCACAGCTGGGACCCCCTTTGCTCCCTTCCCGTCTTTCTGGCAGGAGAGACTGGGGAATCGAAAACTTCATCTCACCAACTTTGCTTCGAAACATGAGAGGGAAGGATATCAAGAAAGCCATCAGCTACCACATGAAGCGGAACCAGGTGTTACTGGACCCTCGGCAGAAGGTAGTATGTGTCCCCTGGGTTCAAGGTGCCTCCCAGGATGGCAGCAGCATCTCTCAGGGCCAAAGAGACAATGTGTTTCCTCTGTGGATCTCCTCTCTATGAGGCCACTTGGGGCTTTTCTCCTACCTTTTTCTTTTCTAACTTCCTCTGCTGCGCACACACCATAATTTCCCTGCATAGTGTGTTCTGTTGCAATTTGCTTGTGGGGTTGCCAGATGGCAAATGTGGTAATGTGAGATGGTCCTGTACAGATCTATTGCCTATCCAGACCAAGCTAGATGTGTTGGTCAAATACTAAGTCCTGTATGAAGAGAACATCTTCTAGCCTACAGGCTACCTGTCAAAGCTTATTCATCTGTCATATTTCTAAACAGTATTTCTTCTCTTGCAAAATAAAGCATATGCTCTCAGCAGTCCAAGTGCGCCTGAGCTACCTGCAAATACTGGGAGACCTGAAGATGTACAATGGGAAGATCTTTAATGCCACCCTGATGGTATGAGTGCTGTTTATTTATGTAATTGGGTTTTTGCATGCTGTCTTATTGCCTTGCTTTATGCATCTCTTATGGCAGTGTACTTGGACAATAACTGCAAAGATAGAGCACAAGAAGCAGTTTTAACCCTTGTGTCTTCACTAGTGGGTAAGATCATATCTTAACCAAAGCAAACCCTATCTAAAGCAGAAATGTTTAAATATTTTTCTAAATTGATTGTTGATGTGAGACTAGCAACCTTTTACTGAGTCTCCTTCCCTGTCTTTGCTTTGATGCTCGTAGAAAATGTAACATTAGCTCTGGTGATGCTGTTTCAGCCAGCTCCAGTCATACCACTTTTCCCTGTCCTGGGACATCATGATAAGTATTAGTAAGACACTTTGCTAAGGTAACTCAGCATAATTCCATTGAAGTGAATAACATACCAGCCTACACAATAATTATGCATATTTTTTCTAATTGAAAGTTGTGACTCTTGCTCTTTAGACGAGCTCTATCTAGATTTTGTATGTTGTAAAGTACTTAAGAGAACTGGGGGGGTTTCAAAACATCTTGAAAAGATATTGGCCACGCTTAAACCTTACTGTAAAAAAAACACTGCTCTTTTCACAAGAGGTTTCCTGGGGTTTTTTTTGCCTGTCCTCACTTTGATCTGTACTGAACTGTGGACCACAAGCTGTTTTGTACAGAGAGCTGAGCAGTGTAGGTAGGTCTGTACCAGAGGAGGACCTTACTGATGGGTTGAACTAATGCCTAGGTTTACACTTGTGTGCAGATTGAAATATTTCTGACACATTATATGGGCATTAATTCATTTTTTTAAGTGTCTGATCCTAACAGAAAGTGTTGACATTTCTTCCAAAACCAAAAATGCCTTCCTGAAGTTTCTAGCCAGCTCCAGTAGGTCTCGCTAGGTCCGTCTGGTGCAGCCTGCCAGGTGACACTTCTGATAGCAGCCTGCTGCTGACCAGCTCTTTGGATGTGCTAGATGGCTGGTGCATCTCCGGGGCCACCTGCCTTGGGGGCACAGGGGAACTGGTGGTCCCCAAGCCAGAGAAGAGAACGGCTGGGAGCAGGTGATCTGACAGCCTGTAAGTAATGAGGGGCTCCCTTTGCAGCTGGTTACAGCCCAGTTGTGGAGTCCAGTGTTAAAAGATACCACACAAGATTGGGTGGCTGAGGAGTCCCTGCACAGCACAGGTGAATGGGTTCCTGCTCAGATTTTGGCTACAGATTTAACCTCTCCCCCTACAGCTACAGGACAGAGAATCGTATGTTGCCTTGCTGGTGGGTGCGAAGTATGGGGTGAGCCAGATTATCAATAATAAGCTGAACATCATAACAAGTCTGGCAGAGTTTGCAAACATCAGCAGGGTGGAGCTTTCAGAGGAGTCTGAAAAAGTGAGCACGGTGAAAATCTACCTGCAGGATCTGAAGGTAAGTGGCGCTTTCATGATAGCCAGCGTGTGGCTGTGTCAGGGCCAGAGAACAAGGGGGGACTCATTCACACCATCTATTCTTTTCAAAATCTGACATGTAGCTGATGGTGTCATCAGTACAAAAATCTTAGAACAGACTCAGAGGGGAAAGCTCGTAGGAAGAATACAAAATGACTGAAGAAAAGTGATTCTTCCTGCTGTCCTCCATCAGTGAGACATATCAAAGAAACAAAATGTGAGAAAAACAATTTATCTTTTGTCTCTGTGCCTCATGCAAAAACAGAGTGCTCTGCATTGATGGCGATATGGGAGAGAAGGAATGTCTTTTCAGTGTGCAGCATGTTCCTGCAGATTGTGGTACAAGCAATATTTGTCTATTCTAACATTTTTTACTGTTTTCTACCCCCCCTCACCCCCTCACCCCCCAAAAAAAGCTGCTGACTCTGCTGCTGGAATCAAACAGTGCAAAAGATCTTGTCTGCCTCATCATTGGCTATTACAGACTGTTCGTGGATGCAAATGTCTCCATATTTACCTGGGGAGAGAAAAAACAGCAACTGCACCGTGTCTCAGCTGAAGAAGGTTTAAAAAAAGACCAGCCATTTTTTTGCCAAAGGATGGGGAGAAAGTGGGTGGATCCTCCACCATTAGAAGTGTTTTTCCCTCTTGGGAATAGCATCATGCTAGAACAGTAGCCCAGGGGTGTGAAGTGGCATCTGCAAAGTATTAAGACTGTCAGCCTTGGTGCGGGCAGTGCCAGGTTTCCATCAACCCCAGACATGTTGGGCAAGGGAAGAGCAGCAGTAATTGTCAGCTTTTCCCAAGAAGTGAAGGCTGAGTGAGTGCCTGTCATCAAAATGGCAAACCTGTCACTGAGCACTTGTGCTATTTTACCAACCTCCTGAACAACTTCCCCTCTGCTGGCATACCTCAACCAGGAGAGAGAGGATCTGTTTGCCATGCTGTCCTGTCCCTTGTCAGGATAACTCCAGCCTCATAGGGGGTGCAGACTGAGGCTTTAGGCAACGAGTTAGCTGGCTGCTGTTCTGCAGCTCCCTCTGGTACTGCTCTGCAGTAAAACCAGCCAAAGCAGGTAGGAGGGACCAAGCCTCCACTGATAGATTATGGCCCTGCAGGTCAGATTACATCTTCACCTTGTTTGCTGCTGAGCAAGTGGGGGCAGAGCACTCTGGGTTCTGAGTCCCTTCTGTGCAGACAAGTTCATAACCTTTGTCTGGCTGTTCCTCCTTGCCACCGCAAAGGACAGGCTGATAGATGTTTTTAAATCCCAGGGTACGAATCTCGAACCTGCAGCGACTCTGAAGACTCCTGGGAGCTGGATTCCTCCTCAGAGCATTGCTTGGACACGCCTATAGCATACAGCAGTGCCCATCCTGTGTGCAACGAGGAGGAGCTGGGAGAGCTCCACAGCCTGGAGGAGGACAGCACAAAGCCCCAAGCTGGAGGGAGTGACCAATGCGATGGGGGTGACAATGCAACGGACAGCACATCCGAGGCTTCAGATTCAGCCAACACTGAGAGCCGAGGGTTTAAGACAAGTGGCTCCAGTGACTCTATGGATGTACTGGAGGAAGATGAGTTGGAAGCTTGCTCTTCCTCCAGGCCGGAGTTCTTCCACTTCTACACACCAACAGTGCAGGAGATGAGCAGCTCAGACAAGAGCTTCTTTCCCATTCATGCTGCAGGAGGCTCCAGCAGGGCAGAAACCAGAGACTACTTCTGTTTCTTGCAGGTACCTCATGCAGAGGAGCCTGGGTGTGAAGACAGCCCCTCTGAGCAGAGAGGGGAGGACACTGGTGCGTCTGTGCTAGAGACCAAGCTGTCTGAGAGAAACACTATGGGCTATTACAGCCTGTGCTACAGCATATCCCCTGCAGGCAGTGTGGAGAGGAGCAACATCAGCTGCAGCCCTCAAATAAATCCTTGGAAAGATGGATCTGCCCAGGAAGAGGCACCATGTGGAGCAGAGCGGATGGCAGAGGCGAGTGACCTCATTTTGGAGCCGCCCCCAGGCTTTGGTGACACCAGCTCTGAGGAGGAGTTCTATGATGCTGCAGACAGGCTCAGCCCTCCGGATGCCCTGGCAGGTAAACCTTCACCCACTCGCTACAGGTGACCTTCCTTCCACCCCCCTGGGCTAGGGTGTTGCCTGTTTCCCCTGTCAGTCTTTCTGGAGGGATCATCTTTCAGCTCTTCATAGTTTTCCCAAGATTTCTGAAGAACTTTTGAACACCCATTCTCCATAAGCCACTCTTCAGCAGAAATACAGTCGATGTTCACACAGGGGTCAGAGCTGCACCTTTGCAGGGAGATTTGTCATCACATCCAAGCATTGGATCCCAGAAAAAGTCAGTTTTCAAATGAGTTTGGCATTCTGGAAAGTCCCTAGGTTTCTGCAGGAATTCCAGAATACTGCCTGATCCTGAAGCCAATATGCTGCATGAGTAAGTTCTGCACATCCCTGTATGTAGGCTGAATCTTCGGTTGATGAAGAGAGTGATGAGTCCCAGAAACAGAACACAGTAAAGATGTGTGTCCTTCCACTGACAGGGAGCTTTATGGCAAATATCCCCACTGTTAGGCAGTACCTTCAGTCTGCTGTCTTCCTTCAAGCTGAGGAGAACTAAAAGCTGTAAAACACTGTTCCATGCACCCCCAAGATAAAAAAAAATTTTTGGGTCAAGGGCATGTTATGTAACTGGGTCAAGGAGTCCTGTGGCTGAGCAGCTCCCTGATAGTTGTATTTTCTCAGAAAGGAGAGGATTCTTGTTTCTGAAATAATCAGCTCTTTCAACATTAACTGAAATTCTTAAGAATTTGCTTTGTGTAGTTATTTGCCAATTTTGGCTTTTGCATTCATGCACGGTAACAATACCATGTTCAGGCACAAAATTGTATTCTCTGGAAATTTTTATCATCTACATATCCAGGCTGGAAATTTCTGATAATGTTTCTATTCAATGTTAATAAATCTACAGCTATAGGCAGTGCTCTCTGTAGCTGCTGCTAATATCACCAAATTTGACTTGAGAATTATAGCTATGCCTGCAGTCAGATCAAGTGACTCCAGTAAACAAGGCGAGAGACTATCCAGCGCCCTTCGTCACTAATCCTGGACTTCAGTCTTTGTAGCCGCAGTCTTAGACTCTTTATTTTTCTTGACGTAGCTGATTCGAAGTAGGTGCTTGATCATAAGAGACAGTTTCCTTTGGCACTTGGGAGCCAGGCTTTGCTGCCAAGCATTTATGTCTGCAATTGCAGGACCTGTGTTAAGAGCTTTTTGGACCACTGCATAGATGCATGGATATTCTGTTGCCTGGGGCTATTTCCTGACTTGCATGTTTTTTTCTTGCCAGCAGGCTACAATATGACATCCTGGGAGGGTACAGACAACTCCTCCTGCATCCTAAAGAAACCAAGGTGTTACAGCTTGGGGGAAAACCTGATGACAAGGCAGACAGCAAGGGATAAACACAGAAAGGAGAAAGAGCTGACATATGCCAAGAGCCTGAGGAAGAGAAGATCTTTCCTGAAAACCGATTATACCTCACAGGTCACTTTCCCCTTGGCTTTGCCAGGCTCTCTGCAGAGCTGCTGCTCTTGGCCACCCCCCCACACACTCCTTGCTCAGCCCCCCACTCCACCCTCCTCAGAGAACATCAAGGATGCAGAGCTGGGACTTCCTGCTGCCACCCAGGCCCAGAGAGACACTGCTAGCAGAAGCCCATCCTCTGACCTGATGGAAATGGAGCCTGACACCATGGAAACAAAATCAGTGACTGACTCAGTGGTTTCTTCCATTTCAGCTGTTCGCCTGCAGGGTGACCAGCACAGGGAGGAGAGTGGAGGCATTGCCATACATGTGGACAGTGGCCTCCAACCTGCACATGCTGTACATCCACCTTTCCTGTCCCTGGAGGAAGCTGTGCCCCTTCCTGGGGGACAAAGCAGAGCTGCCCAGGAACGTTCCTCCATGAAGACAAATACGGGGTGGCTGAGTGAGGAGAGCTATGTGGCCACCAGAGGCTGGCTGGCCCAAGTGGCACTAGAGGAGGTGGGTAAGGCGATGGCAGCCAAGCAGAAGGCTGGCGATGTACCCCCATTCCTGGGTCAAGAGATGACCTGCCCTGCTAGTGAACACACACTGCCGCCATCAGCTCATGGCCCCAGCATGGCCTCTCCCCATGAGGTGGCCCAGGACCAGGACCTGCTCCCCACTGCTGCGAGGCAAGGAGTGTGTGAGGAGCCTGTCCTGGCTCCCTGTGAAGAAAAAAAATCTAAGTGTGACAGCTGTGCTGAAAACAGCAGTGACAGTGCCTTGTCACAGGCAAAAAGCAGACAAGTGATAAACAAGGAGGCCTTACGGAAAGTGCACAATAAAAATCACGTGGGTTTTCCAGATGCAGCCCAGCTCTTAACAGATTGCAGCAGCACTTCAGGGGTTATAACTCGCCTCTCCTGGCTCTCATTTGGGGTGAGGACAGACCTCACATCACCCAGCCCATCTCAGGAAAGGGTAGATATCCCACTAGAGCTTTTGGCCTCTCAGAAGACCAGTGGGTGCCCGGGGGCTGATGCTGTCAGAAGGGAGATGCAGACAACCCCAGCTGGACCACCCTTTGAGAAAGAGTTGGTAAGGAGGCAGGGGTTGGATCAAGGAGAGCCCAGGAAAGACACAGGAAATGTGTCTCACAAACAGCCACGGCCTGTTCAGACTCCTCTTCCCAGTGAACAGGCTAGTGCGGTGGGGAAAGTCTCTCCTCTGACTCCATGTCTAGGGCTTTCCATCTCCTCAGGCCGAATTCCCTTGGGCTCATTGGGGAAAAGAGCAGGAGACCATGGGGCTTCAAAACACTCCTTCCTCTGCTTTAACTACAAGAAGCAGACCCCTTCTGACCCCATCATGACCAGGTCCTTGGGCTTTTCCACAGTGAAGAAGACATCTCCACCACAGCTTGGGATGGACAAGTGCAGCTGTCAGCTGTCCTATATCAGCTGTTTCCACAGGCCTGATGACCATGGGGAATGCGAAACCACTATCCCCATGTGCAGTGTGTTTCTGAGGCCCCTCACCACCCCACCATCCAGAAGCCGCAGTCTTCCTGGGACCCCTGTGGGCACTTACCCAGTCTCCATTACTAGAGACGTGGCATGGTGGGACCCTCATGTCCAAGCCCTCAGCCAGCTGAAGGACCAAGCACAGATGAGCCCTGCAGATTTCTCCTGCTTCCTAGCGTACACCACAGAGCTTCAGGAGATTGTGGGAAAGCTCTCAAGGAATCAAGCAACCCACCTGCAAGATCAATGTGCAGAGCAGGGTGCTGAGAGAAAGGGTGCCCTTGGCTTAGCCTCCCGGGACCTGCTGTCCAGTTGCCAGGAGCTCCTGAAAACAGAGCAGCCCCTCAAAGAGCTACAGGGTGCACTGAGGGTGACATTTGACCACCTGGTTCAGCTGGCAGTGGCCTGCTTCCAGGTGACGCACTGCCACCTGTGCAGGCAGAGGCAGCAGGAGCTTGGGGCTGCACTTGTGGATGTGGTGAGCACCTACCACCAGCTTGTGCAGGCTGTTCACCAGCAGCTTTGCAGGCAAGGCTGCCCGGATCTGGGTGCCAAGCTCCTTGCCCGCCAACACACAGCCCTTACGGCTGCCATGTTTTGTCTCCTGCAGCAGTTCAGGGTACCGCCATTGTTGTGATGGGGCTGTTTGCTGGCACACAGGTGCACTGGGTGGAGAAGGGCCCAGCCATGTTCCCTCTGTTCACTACCAGGCTCTCCCCCACTGGTTGAGAATGGTCACGGAAGGACATGTCCACGCGTGTCCGCTTAGCTCCACCAAGAGCTGCCCTGTCCAAGGGGTGGTCATGGGGCAGGGCATACTGTCCTCCAGCCTAGCTTTGTGTAATTCTGCATACACAATCAGTATGTAAGATGCAAACTCCTAGAGTACTTCAGTGGCTTATGTATCTTGCCTGGGGCTTGTCCCTCACCTCCCAAAGGCCTTGCAGGTGGCCAGTCTCAAAGTGTTGTCTTAGCCTTCTTCTGTCACCTGTGGAGAAAGACAGGAACCTTTCAGCCTACCTTTCCTCCCGCTTCTTACTCTCCAGGCAGACTGTAAAATAGAGTGACACCAAATCCCCCCAACATGAAGGAACCCAGGCTGCTTTGTCCACCTTCTGTGACTGAGGGTGTGGCTGGACTTGTAATGGAAACCTCTTTGGGAACAAAGCTATGCTATATTTAACTGCTTTTCCTTGCAAAGGCTGAAGAGAGGGTTGTCCCAGGCGAGGGAGTCAACACCATATCCTGCTCTTCTGATATGGTTTCCGTGTGTCAGCCAGGTCTTCTATTTCCATTTGCTGATGCTTGAGAAAGTCCCCGATTAACCCCCCCGTGCTACTTACGGATCCACGTCTTCCAGAAGGAATGAATAAGCCTTCAGACTGAAATGCCACCTTCACAGCTGTAGAGATGACCCATTATGCTGGCCTCCCTATGCAAGGGCAAGCCCCTTCTCCCAACCTTGTCAGTAGCTCTTCTTTTGTCATGTGTGGTATATCCCTAGGTAGGTATGAGCTATTTGTCCTTAAAAGTCATCTAGCTGTGCATCCTTAGTGAATCAGCACTCTAGTCCTGGAGGCATAACCTCAGCACCCTCTGATGACGAGAGCAGAGGCACATCCCTGATTGCTGGTGCCTAACTTTGGGGCTTGTTTGGAAGCAGCTGGCTTTCTCTAGGAGATGCCTGCAGCAGGTGTGCTGCACAATGAGCTATCGCTGCAGCAGGTCAGTTGCTGCAGCCAAGTGTGCTCAGGAGGGACCGCTCTGCACCAGGCAGCAGAGGAGCATGGGCAGGCCACAAGAGGTGGCCAGCTTTGCCTGTGCACACCACATCTCCCCAGGCTCCAGGGCAGCATGGGGACAGAATTGTCCTGTGGCTGTGTAACATCTGACAGAGGCCACCCCTACTTTTTGCTCATTCTTTAATGCTTCCAGAGCGAATAAAGGGCAAGTTCTTGCAGCTGAACCCTGGTATGGATGAGGATGGAAGCTGGTGCAGAAGGGAGTGCTGCAGCACCCCTAAGAGGACCTCCCTAACCAGGCAGACTCTAACAGGCAGGTAAGCAAACACCCACAGGAATTCAGCAACCTTTAGCAGCCCTACACCAAATCTGCAGGTGCTGCTCTCACAGCATGTCTACAGGCAGCAAGCTAGCTAACCAAGGGCAGTCTGCTTTCCTGGCTGCACAGGGTGGCCAAAGTACCTTCAGCCACTGGGGAGGGTAGCACTGCCAGGTGGTTTGGGTTAGCGTATGCTGCTGCCTAGCAAACTAGGGCTCAACTAGAAAGTTAAAGTCTCTTACACTGAAGCCCAAGTGCAGACCTCTAACTACACACCAACAGCCGATGAGCAGGGAGACTTTAAGAGTAACAACTGGAAGAGCCCATGGGACACCAAAAGAGCCCATAGGGCACAGCAAAGCAACAGGCACTGGCAAACACAAACTCACCCTGTATGGGGAGCAACACCCTGTGTCCACCAACAGCTGCTGTTACAGCAGGCCCTGCTGGCAGTGTCACAGGCACTGAATTCCAGGTGTTGTAAAAGACTCTTCATGTGAAGGAGGAATGAAAACATATAAGCATATGAGATTGTAATTCACCTCAGAAGACCTTCAAGTCCTTCCACTGCTGGTTACACATAGTCATTGACTGCAAGGGTTGGGGTTTTTTTGTTTGTTTGGTTGGGGGTTTTTTGCAACAATGGCTGAGGTAACATACTGACTTAGATACATCAAAAATGCTTTCTGCTGCGGCTGTGAAATAACTTCACTACTCTTTGTGCAGGGCACAGTCAAATCCCAGGCACCTTTCTAGGAGGAATGTGAGGGTTAGTGAACTTCACACATCAGTGTGTGATGATGTACCATGCATGCATCAGTAACTGTAAGGATGCAATGGGAGTTTAAGAGTAAACATTTTATTTTAGATTAAATGCACAGGATTAGCTACAAGCTTCAGCAACTCACGAAGTTCAATTCAACTGGTTTAAAGTTGTTAGGACACAGCATACCTGGGAACTGCTTCTCCACTGGGGAACCACTTCCCATCTTGTGTTCCCCAATTGGAACAGCACTGTCATTTTCCATGGGAAGGAATTTTCCTTGCCAGTGAGCTTTGCAATTCTAACTTCACCTTACTTACTGTTTAATCAAGATGAAAGAAATACCTTAAAGCTCTCCTCCCTGTCCCAGAACAGGTGTAGATGCAAGAGTCAGAAATACTCTAACAAGCATCTGCAAAGAAGCAAAACTGAATTCCTGTCAGTTTTTACTTGACCTGAGGGCTTCATCGGCATTTGTTTTCTGTTCAAGGGGAAAAGTCATTTCCAGCATTGTACTGCTGAAGTAGAATGTATCACTCTCAGCAAGGTCCTTAAACAAGATTTAAGCAGAGCTGTTTTCTCTATGCACATTCATGCTGGTGCCTCTGCTTGAAATTTGGAGTTTGCCTCTCTTGTCTGCACAGCTCCTTAACATCACAAAATAAAAACTTTTCTTGTGCATTGTCATGCTGAGGTATTTCCACTTATTTCACTCCATCTGGTAGCACATAGCCTTTTCCAGAAGAAACTCCAGCTTTCAAGGCTGCTGGCCAGCTTCGGGTCTCATAGTAAGTTGATAAGACATCAAAAACTGTCAGGAACAGAGAAATATACCATGCTGTGATACCAGTATCAATAGCAAGCTCTATAATACACACCCCAGCGGCAGCCAAACATCAGGAAATGATAGTAGGTGATGCCAAAGAAGGTTAGCATGGGGTCTGCCTTCCCTCTCATTTAAAATCTGATGAGCAAGTGTTTGAGGCAGCTCATCTAGGACCACAGGACTATTTTGAAGATGACTTTGGGGAGCTCTAGCTAGGAAAAGCAGAAGCTGTATCAACTAAAGCAAGGTGCCCCCAGTCACCATTTCCACTAACCTGTACTGCCCATCTGCGCTGCTGCTGACAGTACACCCATGGTGGGTCTACTGTGCTTCCACCATCACTTCTCAGATGCTGTGTCTCCACATCAGGTCTCCCTTGGGACACACAGTGGTCTCTAGCAGCTAAGCTTGGTGCTCTGCAGAGCCCTGTCACCTCCTCTGCCTTGTGCTGACAGAGATGGCAACAAAGTCCTCATGCCAGAGGTAAGAAGTTACTAGAGCTGGCCTAGGACATGAGCCCCTCTGTAAGTCCCTAGCAGAGAGGCGTTCACACTACAAAGCCACAGACTGCCAGCAGAGGTGGAGGAGCATGGGTACATCCACTGATGTGACCAGGTGGCCCAGCCCATGGTCATGACATGGAGCCATCACAGTAGTACACCACACCAACACCCCACCCTGGTGTTTTGAGCCTTGCCTTGATTGAGCCTGACACAAGCCTGACAACTTCTGTCCTCCCTTGCCTGGAACCTTGTGTGACTTGTAGCAACAGCAACCTCCTCACATCTCCCCACACTAACAGTTCACTGCTTTGTGCAAAACAAGAGTGATGCCAGTCCTGCTCCTCTGAGAACAGACTGATGCAGAGAAGCACACACCACCTTAAAATGGGGGCACCAGGGATAAAACCTAGTAAGAGAAACCTCTGCTCCCAGTGTTTCCCCCATTACTCAGCACTAGGCCTCCATTTTGAAAACTCTGCTGCTTGACAGCCTCCCCCCTCCTCCAGCCCAGGCAAGACACAGGACATGACTCAGCCTCTAACCTTGATTAACTGCCAGCGTCTCCGAGTGGTAGTTCTTGGTGTTAACGGTTTTCACCATGTACTCACGAATGGGGAGGCGGGCTGTTTGCAAGGACTGCTCCTGTGCCCTTTGCAGAGTCAGCTTCTGCAAGGGAAACAAGAACAAGGTGCCCAAACTTGCACATGCATAGCATGCACATCATTTTGGGTACAAGCAGCCACGAAGCTGAAAACTATCCTGGGGCTCCTTTCACCCAGGCTGCTGCAGTCTCTCTCAGCCTGGTGCTGGATCCAGGCAGAACCTTGAGGAAAAACAGATGGTGGCACAATAGTGATGTCTCAAATTGAGGCAGCAGCAGCACTGGGTGCTACCAATGGGATATCTCTGCTCTCCTGAGAGAATGGGGCAGCCAGCACCTTCAGGTTCTGACAGGATACTACCCACCTTGTGAATACTTTCATCCACCAGGCCTCCAAGGACATACACTTTATTTGGATCAATATCTTCAAGGACTAGAAACAAGATAAGCACTTGCTCACCACCATACAACAGTAAAATCCTGCACTACACCATTCCCCAAGTAAGACCCCACTTCCATGAGAAAGCTGTGGCCAGAGTGACCCTTCACCTTGGAGCCTCAGACCGTGAAGGAGGCTGAGGCTTCAAAGATGGAAGTGTCTGCCTGAACCTGCAGGCAGACTGAAAGGGGGAGATCAGACATAGGCTGAAAGCACAGAGTGCCAGAGATACCATACATTGCTCCCTTTAATCGTTGTCTGTTCTGAGATGTGGCTGATCCCAATCTGCTCCGCCTCCCCACTGTCAAGGTCACCTACTAAAACCTACCCACACCCTTACCAGATTCTTTATCAGAGTAAGGTGTAAAACAAGAAAGGGATCTATGTCCCTAGGAACATGTGGCCGGTTAGAAGTGGAGGAAGAGGAGAAAATAAACACAGCAGCAAATTAAGCAATAAAGGGAACGCTGTAGCTCCTGCATTATTTCAGAGAAAGATGTAATTTAGACTGTATTCAGAACTGCCACAGCATCTCCACTTTGCCACTTTGTAGTATGTGCAGGGGGTCTGCACACAGGTTTTAAGTTAAGTCTGCTGCAAGTCACACAGCCCTGACTCGAAACCTCATTCCCTGTCAAAACAGATTGAGATATGAATAGATTTAGCATCAGACCCAAGGACACAGTATATCTTGTGCAATTTGAGACAGTGAATGCTTGGAATTGAAATAGTCTCAAAGAGAAAAGCTTAAAAATCAACCTTTTGCCCTACTTCCCCTGTGCTTAAAGTAAGAAAAATATTTACCATTCTCAGAGTCAGGAGTGAGATAAACAATTGCATCTAAAGGAAACAGGTCCAGGTAACTTTCTTGAGTTGTATCCATCTGAAAAATCCCAGACAGGAAGAGAAGACCACCATTAGCCCAAACTCCATCTGCCAGAGCAAAACCCACTCTCAGACACAGAAATATACTGGAACTGACACTACTGCCTTAGATGTTTAAAATCCTACAGATAGAGTGTCTTTTTTAATTTGGAAGATGTTTCTATATGGGCACTGCACAATACAAACATATCTCAAAACCCATTAAATTCTCCTCTCATCAAAATCCCTAGATGTGGTTTGAGGAAGGGAGATCAACAATAATTACCTAATTTTAAATTATATTCTAATTCTTGAGAGATTCAGGAATCTCCACTTCAGGTAGTTTTCTCCCCTCGCTGTTACCAGGTGCAGCCCCACATGCACTGTAGAACACACAGTTCAATGTCACTGCCATAACCTGTATGTGTGGGTCTCGTGCTCGAGTCAGACCAAGCTCGGTACAAAAACTCAGGACAGGAATGCGTGATCCGCCCAAAGCCTGACCAAGCTTATGTGGCTGCCTGTCCCCAGTATCACAGGTCTCTTTGCAGAAGTAGCATCTGGAGAAGGAATTCTCCTCCTGCAGGCAGGAGGGACACGAGCTCTAACCAGAAGGCCTTGCACATGGCCCCATTATTTGTCAGTTCTTGTCTCCTGCCAAAGGGCAAGAAGATCTGACCTTAACCACTGTCACCGAACTGCATTCCCACCATCCGAGTCCACCTCAACCTGTCTTGGGTCAGCACTGAGGGCCAGCACTGTGGCTGTGGCTGTGGGGTGCTGCAAGCCTTGAAAACACTGTGGTCAGAGACCCTTACCAAATAATTGGAGAAGCCGTCATTCATGCGAAAACACTCCTCATAGATCAACGAGCCCACCACAAACTCCGTCAGACAGAGCCAAAACGGCTTCTCGGCCCGCCTGTTTGCCCCATAGAGTCTCCTGATCTGGGAGGCGAGGCGGCTTGTCTCCTTCCAAAAAATAAAAAGCACAGTGACTCACAAGTCTAGGGGCAGGGAGTAACACAGCTCCATTCAGGGCCTGCAGACATCCATCACAGCCGTGTCACTGGCTGGTTGCTGTGGCTCTGGAAAGGCGTTCCTGTGGAACACAGCTCAGCTGCCTCTGGGTCTCAAGGAAACCCAGTGAGCTGGGTGTGCAGGCAGACATGGGCAGGCCCGGGGGTGGAGGGACAGGCAGAGATGGGAGGGGCCAGCATCCCCCCAGAGGCTGAGCTGCTGTGTGTGCACCCTCACGCATCCCGGCTCTAGCTGAGCTGGAGGATTTCTTAGAGTTTCCCAGCACAGCCAGAACAAACCAGTGACCTGCCCCAGCCACCTCCTCTCCCTCGGCCCCGTTTCAAGGGGCTCCCCTCTGCTCCTTCCCTGCACACAGCACCTTCCAGAAACAAGACAGGGCAGGACACTTTCCAGAGCAGAAGCAGAGAGGGACAGACAGATGAGAAGAGCAGCCACCAGCCTGTGTTGAGGCTACCGTGGGGCACATCCCAGGATCTCCGAGAAGTTTCCAGACCCCAGAGAGGGACTGCACCGACAGGCAGCGGCAGCACTGGTGCAGAAGGGCGTAGCAGGCAGGGGCCCCGTACCTTCTGCGTCATGCGGTCGGCCACACCGAGGTCCACACAGAGCCGGGGCCCCGACGCCCTGGCCTCCAGAAGGCGTTCCCTCGCGAGGGCGGCCGGGGCCCTCCGACCGTCCCGGCTAGCAGCCCCTGGGAGGCAGAGCAAGAGAGGGCAGCCCAGGCCCCGGCGGGGCCGCGAGGCCTCTCCCGCCGACGGCCGGGCCCCCGGCCCCCACCACCCGGCCACGAGCCCCTCAGCGGGGCCGCTCCGCGCCGCTCCTCACCTGGGTCCTCAGCCCGCCGGGCCCTGCTCCTCTCCCGCTCCTGCCGCCGCTTCCTCCTCTTCGCCGCCAGGACCCGCTCCCAGCGCCTCCGCTTCCGCAGCACGTTCCTCTGTGGGAGCAGCTGGGCCTCAGGCCTGCGCGCCTCCTGCCGCCGGGCCCGCAGGGCCACCCCACCGGCGGCAGAGCTGAGCTGAGCCCAGCCAGGCCGTCCCCCGCTGCACCCCACAGCACCTACCGAACACCGCGCCGCGCCGCCCGCCCGCCCCGTGCCGGGGCCGACGGCCGAGGGCTCGATCCGCAGCAGACGGAGGGCCTCGCAGGCTACCGCCGCCTCCCCCTCAGACTCCGCTAACGGGCAGCCGACATCGGGGCCGCCGGCCGCCATGGCGGCCGCTTTCCCCTCCCGGTCGCGGCGGGGCCGGGGCGGGGCCTGGCACGGAAGGGGCGGAGCGGGGGGGCCGCGGGGCTGGTATCCCTGGCGGCGGCCAGGACCGGCCAGGCCGGCGAGTAGGGTCGTGCTTGGGCGAAGGAGTCGGGGGAATGAGGGCGGGCGAGCGAGAGGTCAAGGCGGGCTGCTCAGTACCGCGGGCGCGCAGCTGCCTCGCGTGGGTCCTCCGGAGCGCGGGCCAGCCCCGGGCACGGCTGGCGGGGAGCCGCAGAGCGGGCAGGCGGGGGCAGAGCCGCGCCGTCAGCTGTCGCCTGCGGAAGGCGCTGCACCACGAGCGGAAGAGCCATCCCGCGGCGGCGCGGCCGGACCAACGGCGTCTCGCCGCGGAGGCAGAGCAGAGGGGCGGGGGCGACGCGGCCCCTCGGGGCTTCAGGCGCCCGGAGCGTCCCCTCGCCTCAGCGCCGTGGTGGCTTCCCAGTGTTGAGTGCGCCGTGCCGGGCTGCGGGCTTGGCGGCCCCGGCACCCCCCGTCTCCCAGCTGGGCCCTCTGGCCAGTGAGGCCGGCAGCGTCTGCCTGCTGCGGCGCGGTGGGGGAGGCTGTGCCCTGTCCGCCTGCGCCAGCCCCCGGCGGTCCGCGAGGAGAGGACGGACCATGAGCGGCTCCCTGCTGCGCAGCCTGTGGCTGCGCCCCGTCCGCCCGCCTGTGAGTAGGGGCTCGGTCCGGGGCCCCGCGGGGGGCGGGTGGGGGAAGCCGCCCCGCGGGGCCGAGGCAGCGGGCGACGGCAGGGCCGCCCCCGCGCGGTGAGGGCGGCTCCGGGCCGAACGCGGCGGGCGGGGGCGGCGATCGCTCGCCCGGTGGCCCCTGGGCGCTGCCGGCTCCTACCCTGGGCAGGCGCCGAGCGCGGCCCCCAGCTCCTGGGGCCGGCGGCTGGTCTCGGTGCCTGCTGAGAGACATGCCCCGGCGGCGGCGGCGGCGTCCGGCCGGCCCCTCCGCGGGAGAAGTGGTGAAGCGGAAACCGCTCGCTGGCCACGCTGGCTGTGGCCTCCACGGAGTCGTCGGGTCTCATCGAGGCCGCCGGCTCCTACTCCTTGGCGGTGTCTCCTTTGCACCGGGGGCGGCACACGCCATCGCAAACGGAGGGTAAATCTGTCAGGCACTTGCGCACCGGCCCTCCATGAAGCTGCAGCTCCGTGTCACAGATGCTGCGTCCTCTGGTCCCTGAGGCTTTTTCTTCCAGTGACAGAGAGGACAATCCACTAGAGCTTTGTATCGATGTATACAGGCTTGCTCCAGTTTGGAACTGGGTGCTTGGCTGACCTTTACATGATGGGAATCCTTGCTTTCAGTGTCCCTAAAGCTACTTGTTGCACTCCAGTGTATTTTTGCATTTTTTATTTATTTGCATTTTGTATTTTTTATTCTCAGAAGTTTAATTTCTGAGATGGTTTTCCTGTCTATACTTGCTTTAGTGTTTTTCTCATGATTTTCATAGGTGGTACCTGGATGTGTTCTGGTACAGCATGTGCAGCTGTTGCAGCATCTTCCTTCCTCATAGCTGCAAGCTGAGGTGTCTCTGCCCAGTTATCATTGTTACTTGTTTATGCTGCAGTAGCGTGTTGGTGTTTCAGGCCAAAACTCAAGTATATGTCAAGCAAGAACACTTGGAGAATGTGTGATCCAGCAGGTTTAGTTTTCCCCCCAAAACTGGGGGGGACACCATGCAGTGGTGGGGGTGACTGGGGATCATGCAGTGTTCCTGGGAACATTCAGAACTGCTGCAGTGCATGCCAGAGAGCTGGGAAGAAGCTCGAGGCGACCTCCGGGCAGGGCAATGGGACACCCGGGCTCTGCTCCCATGCCTGCACTGAGTGCCCAACACCGAGTCCCTCCACTCTCTGGCCCATACCGCCCATCTGTAAGATGCAACTGCTTTCACAGAGCCCTTTGCAACACAGCTGAAGAGCTAACAAGGCCTATAGCTTAGATGCTGGAAGACCACAGCTTCTTACAGTAATGGAGCATTACAAAGGGTGATACAGTCTTGTCAGTACCAAACCTTTTCCAGTGGTTCTGGCGTAACAATGCTGTTTGCTTCAGGCCTCCAGAAGGCCTGATTCTGGTGCCACTGATTGTTCTGCTGGAGGGAAGGTGGCTTTGCGTGGAGGAAGGCTGATTGGCAGAAAAAAAAAGGCCTTGAATTTTATTCTTCATGCTCCTTTGTTGAAGGAGATCTGTTAGGGCCACTGCTGGATGTCCGTGTGATGTTGCTGTGCGCGGGTTGGCAGGAAAGACCTTTTAAGCTTGGGAGATACTGCAGGTTCAGCATTGGTGCAGATGGGCTGATCCATGGCTGGTGAGGACTGCAAGGAGCAGCAGCTGTGGCCTGCAGCTGAGATGGTGCACAGGAGGGGCGCAAGGGGATGTGATGCTTGCTGGATGCCCAAACAGCAGCTTAGGGCTACAGCCAGGAATGGGACTTGGGTTTCCTTAGCCAGAGTGCCAACTGCCCCACTAATGGAGCAGTGAGTGGCTTACAGTGACAAAGGTGCCCCTGAGTCCTGTCAGAAAAGCAGGAGTAGCTGAGGAAAAGTCCTTCTTCCCCAGGCTGCCAAGATGGTATGTGTCCTTCCAAACAACAAACTTTCCTCCCTCCTTTCTCCCCAGCTTCTGCCTCTCCTAGCCTCAGAGGGACTGTGGAGGCGGTCCTGGGTGGCATACAGCACCAAGGAAGAGAGCGCTGCAAGACCTGTTGGGCGGTACCCGGTACCCAATAAGAAGGACATGCCATATGACATCGTGGAGCTCATGGAGGAAGTAGAAATGAAGGTAAAGGAGGAGTTCTGCTGCAAAACTCTGTCAGTGGAAAGCGTCCAGAGTCCATATACCAGGGTCATATACACTAGAAGCAGTTCTGGTCCAGTTAGGTCTAACACAAACCTGACAGGAGACTGAGGTGAGCAGCACTTCTTGCAAAGCTCCTTCCAGTCTACAGGATGGAGATTTTACTGGAAATCCTGCAGTGTCTTAGCAGGATTGTAAGTCTCCCTGGTTCCATGAGACCAGTGGGTTGTTTCAGATGGCGTCTTGTGCACAGGGTTAGCTGGAACACTGACATGTATTTGTTTTTCCAGGAGAACATCTGTGTTTGAGACACTATTAGAAGTGTTTTTAGCACTTTTAAAGGAGAAGAAATGGGAGGAGCTGTTTTGATGACAGTATTAAAAGGCTCAGGGGGTATTTCTGCATTTGAGTTTTGACTATTTTTTCTCCAAACCTGAAGGGGCTGCACAGTGGCAGAACAGTAAGCCTAATGCAGAACTGTGTATAAGAGGAAAAAGAGGGAACTGGACAAGAGTTTCCTTCCCTGCTGTTGTGGAGAAGGAATGCCACACAGTCCTTCCTGACGGCTAAAACACTCCACCACCCACAGCTCTGTGGAGACTTCTCTCTTCCAAGAACTTCCTCTCAGGGGAGTGCTGGTCCATCCCTCCCTATCCTTCCTGCCAGCCTGTCGAATCTGTGCTCTGCTACCGTTGCAGTGGCCCTGGTGAAGTTTGTGTAATAATGAAAGGAGTCAGCAGACTTGAGGGTAAATATGATGTACAGAGGAAGAGTCAGCTCAAATTTCACATGCTGTGATGCAGACCCCTGTGTGTCAGTGCACTGAAGGGTTCAGCAGAGACCTACATATAGGATTCAGTCAACCTAGCAGACTTGGACATCCAAACAGTGCTGCCAATCTCTGTTTCCAGAGCTTCCTAAGTAAACTAATGGGTTGTGGACAAAAAGGGAAGAGCTTCCCCTTGGTTAACTAACAGTAAACAGATGGGTGAGACAGGAGGAAGGCACAGGCAATTGTGTGGCAGTGGAGGGAGGTTGCCAGAGGGGTCTGTGACACTTGGGCTACTCTCCTTTTGCATAAACACCCTGAAGAACAGCAGCTGGTAAGCTGATAGAGCCTGCAGGCAGTTAGCACAATTGCAGCGAACCCAGACTGTTTAGAATGGCTGTGGGCAGCCAGGCACTGAGGCTGAACCACTGCTGATAAATGTCGACTGCTGGGACCCAGGCATGGGTGGGTGCTGCATCAGCTGATCCTGCATGTGATGGGCAGCAAGCGATTCTCTGGGAAAGGCAGCCCTGCATGCCATCACAGAGGTGGACCGGGTGTTGGCAGTTATTGGGGTCAGAACAGGGAGAGGAGTAGAGCAGCATTGTTGTGCCAGCATATACATCCACTGTGTGCTGGCACCTCAAATGGGTGCTGTAAGCTCAGAGGGAAGAGGAGAGTTACAGAAGATTTAGGATGGTCAAATGGGCATAGCACCATCTGTGCAGGGTGACCATGTGGAGACAGCTTCTCAGTTTGGAAAGGAGCTTGCCGATGTGACTGTGGTCGTTACTGCTGGCGCTGAAGTGAACAGGCCAATCAGTCATGTTATGAAACTGCAGTAACACCTAATTAAGAACCACATCATTACATATTCAGTCATATGAGCCCCATAAATGGGCTCAAAGGGCAAGAAAATGGGTCTGCAGAGATTCTCCACCACTGCCATGCTAACAAATTGTTCTCTAAGCCTAGTGTATTAACATCGCCCTCTGTGCTCTGTGTTAAGTTACAGTTCTTGACTTGTTTTTCTTTTTCCTTGAACAGACTGGATTTCTCCCCAATGTGTTCAAAGCCATGTCTCACCGACCTGCTGAATTCAGAGCTTTTTTTGCTTATTACAACGCCATTATGAACAAAGACACAGGTAAACCATACAACCACCTCAAAACTGCCCTTCCTTTCGTAGATGCAAAAACTTGCTAGAAGCAACATTTCTGGCATCCTCAGATGTATTACCTCACCGTGCCTTCTCCCAGCCCATAATAACAGCTGACAGAGGCTGGAACTGTGCAGCTGCTTCTGGCTTTGCTCATGTTGCATACAGCTTCATACTCTTTAGCTTGTGGTTAAAAAGCAGCTCTGAAGCCAAGCTCTGCTGCCTCACTGCACCATGCTCTGTGTCATGACAAAGAAAAGACAGGCTGCTGCCTAATGGAAGATGAGCTGGGAGCCGAGTGTGCTGGAAGGGTGCAGGCAGAGGCAGTGGTTTCATGGGCAAGGCTGCAGCCCCACACTATCAGAACAAGGCAAGCAGGTCTGGCAGTGGTGACCAGGGCCAGCCAAGAGTCTAGATTTCCCAGGCAAGTCCATGGGGACGAGGCAGATCCAAGATCAAGCCAGAAAGTCGGCCCTGGGGGTCAGTCAGGTTCCAGACCAGCAGGGTTATGCAGGCAGGCACCACAGCCGCAGTGTGGCTCAGGTGGGGTCACAGCCAAGGGCTCAGCATAAAACGGCTCCCAAGGGAGTGGCCGGTCCTTGCTGAACCTGCCTGCAGTTCTTCCTTCACAACAGTTCTTGGCAATGACCTGCCCATGAGCAGTGCGGAAAATTTGTGTGAGGGAGACTGTGCCCTCTGGGCCCCGATGCGCTGCGCCGGGGACTTTGAACCCGGGGGTGTCTGTACCCTGCAGCAGCAGGGAGAGGAGTGAGGTGCTTGCTGCATGCTGGGACGCCTGTGCAGCAGGTGGCCTCTGGGTGCACCGATGTGGAGATGAGGGGAAGGCTGGCTGTAGCAGTGCCACTGGGCAGGGCTGTAGGGAACTCTGCACGTCTTTCCAGCCTTTGAGAAAACACAGTCTGAGGACTGCCTGTTCCTCCCTCATACTTCCTGTGGTACCGGGCATGAGAGGTTAGTTCTCATTGGTTTTGCTCTGAAGGTACGTTAGTAAAACCAGGATTTTGTAAAATAAGCTGGCATGTGGAGACTGCTCCTCCTGCTTAATGGGAGATGAGGGCTCAGAAAGAGTGTCTCAGCAAGATCTGGAGGCAGTGAGGAGTGCAGCCTTATGCCACTCCCACATGGTACATGCAGTCTCTGTGTGAAGCTTTCTGCCTGCTTGTGCTGCTGGAGTGAAGCCATGCCCTTAGCTGTACGAGGGTCTGGTTTTCCCTTCTTGTTCCCATGCTTCCTTTTTGACTTGAAGAGTAGGACTATTCTGGATCCCACCCTTTTCAGTATCTCTTCTGCAGTATCATGGCGTTGCCACCTTCTGGCACTGAACCAGAGCAAGAAAGCCTCTTCTCCTGACTCCTCTTTACCCAGGAGGTTCTAGTAGTGTCTTTCACGCTCTTAGAAGACACTGGTTTTACGGAAATATTTTCAAAGTCCAGTAAAGCAGTAGCTTTTGTGGGGAGGAGGAGGGACCCTGACCTTCCCTGTGAAGTGTAGTTTTGAAAAAACCCTGCTGCTAATTATCTTAAAAAAGGCAAAGAGCATGAGCGCTGATACGCAGCCAGGTGAGTTCTTCAGATCCTGTGCACAGTCCTTCGTAAGTCCTTCACAGTCCTTTCATAAACACTTTCACAGTTGTGAAGCTGTTTATGAAAATGATTAGGATTGATTGTATTACAAAGTATAACAAAGCACAGCCTTCTTTTCCACAGCTTCTTTAGAGCAGTCTGCAAAGTTGTGGTTTGTCTGTCTGGTGGTCACTAGAAGTTCTCAAAGCCCCAGTTCTAGGGTACTTCGTTGTTCCTTTTGTTTTTTTACTTCTGCCTTCAAAAGCTGCCAATAATGTTTACTTGCTGAAACCTGCTTAATGGGTTTTAGAACACTCCACTTTTCTGTAAAAGCAGCAATAAAGCATCAGAGGAAGAACAGACAACACCCTCCCTAGCCATTTGCCCCTGAGACATCCACGGAGAAGTAACAACCGAGCTTTCTACTCTGTGAGCAAGTGATTTTGCTCCTCTGAGTTTTCCTGTTATGTAGAATTGTTTCCCTGTTGACCAAATGTCATGTCCCTCATCCTAATTAGGTGCCTCATGAGCAACTATCCAGGTAAATTGGTTGCATGGATGATCATAGAATCACAGACTGGTTTGGGTTGGAAGGGACCTTTAAAGATCATCTAGTCCAACACCCCCCCTGCCATGGGCAGGGACATCTTTCACTAGACCAGGGTGCTCAAAGCCCCGTCCAACCTGACCTTGAACACTTCAGGGGTGGGACATCCACAACTTCTCTGGACAACCTGTCCCAGTGTCTCACCACCCTCATCACAAAACATTTTCTCCTTATGTCCAATCTAAACCTACTGTCTTTCAGTTTAAAACCATTGCCCCTTGTCCTGTCATCTAGGAGCTTTGGTTGCAGTGTCTCCCTGCATGCTCTTTGGAGCTCTGTCTCTTCGGCTGTACTGCAGGAAGCGTGTACTCAGAGTCCTCCCCTTCCTGTTTCCCCAGTGATACTTGCCGCGGTGGGCATTTTTAACAGCAAAGTGTGCCAGATCTTTCTCTGTCCCTGTAGGGCGACTCAGCAAGGCAGACAAAGAGCTCATAATTGTGGCTACAAGTGTTGTGAATAGGTGTCCCTACTGTGTGGTTGCACATGGAGCACTTCATCGGATATATTCCAAGCAGCCAGCGCTGGCTGACCAGGTCAGTGGGGTTACAACAGCGTGCGCCCCACCTCCTTCGCGTGGTCTCTTGGAAGGTGGGAATGGCCCTCTCGTGTCTGCTTTCTCACCTGGTTTTGATCATTAGTCTGTATTTTGAACCTTTGATCTATGTGGTTCCCAGCAGTCTTGAGCAGTTTTGACATGCCTGTGGCCCTAACTCAATACTTGGCTTACTGGGTTTATTGGTGAGCAGTCAGACCAGTAGCCAGTGGGGGTAGGACCTCGAGGTGGGGGTCTGCGTATCCTCATCCACCTTCCAAGCAAGACATGGGGAGGGATGGTTGACCTGCAGAGCATTCATCCTGCTGCCCACATTCTTTGCTGTTGTAATCTGGTCTGTGGAGGAACTTGCTACCAATGGGGACCTGCAGCATCGTGGTGGCATTGAGTCCTGTTTCAAGAACTCCTCCATAGCCTGCTCAGCAAAACTGCCACAGTCCCTGAAATGAGAAGGGTGGTAAAATAGATGAGTGTTTTGTGTGATGGTAGCCAGGACATCTGGTTCAGGTGCTGAGTAAGAACCTGTGTGCTGCCATCTCTTGGGTTTGCGGAGCAAAGAAGGCGGTCAGCCAGTTAGACTGCTGGGTCCATCTGTGCTACCTCTGGTTTCTGCCTTCTCACAGGTCATTGTGAACTGGAAACTGGCTGACCTGAGTGACCGGGACCTGGCAATGCTGGAGTTTGCTCTTGCAGTCTGTCGAGCTGATAACATCACTGAAGAGCATTTCCAGAAGCTGGAGAAGCATGGTTTTGACCGTGAAGATGCCTGGGACATAGGCATGATTTCTGCTTTTTTTGCTATGTCTAATCGCATAGCTCATTATATTGACCTGCGCCCAAACAAGGAATTCTACACCATGGGCAGGACGCCCCGTGGACAGGAGAAGGAGGAAGCTGAGCATGCCTGACATGGCTCTCAGATGCCTACACATCTGAAAGATTGATGAAGCTCTTAATTCTCAAGCTAGTGTGGCTTATTTCTGAATGTGTAAAAGGGTTAAAAAGTTGATGCCAGATTGTAGCCATGAGGGATGGTGGGCCCTTTTCCTCAGCATTTGGGCTGACTCTAGTGCTTCTGTGCTCCTGGCACAGCAGGAAGATTGTGGCTGTGGTCTTGGCACTGGCCACGCAGGTTGTTACCTGGGTCACGATGGGTCACATGTGACTGGGTCACGATGTGACTTAACACAAGCTGTTCCGCGGCGTTTTGCCAGCTCAGCGGTGTGATATCTAATACACTTCATTACGGCCAGGTGTTCTATACGTCCTCTTCGCGCCTGGCGGGCTGCGCGGGGTTTGCGGTTCCCTGGGCCCGGGGAGGGGGAAGGGGTCGGCTCTGCCCGGCCTCCGCCTGCGCCCCGCGCCGCTCGGTGCCTCCCGGCCGCAGGGGCCGCCCCCGCGGAACGCGGCCTCCGCTCGCGGGGGGCGGCGGTCACGTGGCCCGGGCTGCGTCGCGAGGGGCGGTCACGCGAGAGGGCGGTCACGCGCGGGCGGGGCGGCGAGCGCGCAGGCGCGGTGCCGCCAGCGGAGGGCAGACGGAGGCGCGGCGCGGCCCGCCCCCGGCGTGCGATGAGCGCGGAGGCGAAGGCCCCCCGGGCGGGGACCGGCGGTGGCGGCCCGGCGGTCCCGGGGCCCGGCTCTCCTGCAGGCATGGAGCCGGCGCTGCCGCCCGCCTCCCCGCGGCCGGTGCCGGGGGGCGGCCTGTTCGGGTGGCTGCGCGGGCGCTGCCTGGGCCGCAGCGCCGCCGTGGACCCGGCGCGGGACACCTTCCGCGCCATGACCGGGCTGTACGGCTCCATCCAGCCCGCCGACTCCGTGTACCTCAGCACCCGCACGCACGGCGCCGTCTTCAACCTGGAGTACTCGCCCGACGGGTAGGGGCCGCGCGCGGCTCCCGGCTCCCCCGCGGGCTGCGCCGAGCCCGCGCTGCCGGCCGCGCCCGGCCACTCCGCTGCCCCGCGCTCCCCGCGGCCGGCCGGCCCCCGCGGCTGCCTGCCGCCGCTCCCGCCGGCGCCGTGCTGGCCCGCCTGGGCGGGCAGAGCGGAGCCCGCCGTGCCTGCGCCGGAACGGCACCCTGCTGCCCGGCTGCTGCCTGCTGCGGAGCACCTGGCTCGGCTGCGCAGGCTGCGGGAGGGCGCGGCGTGCTCCGGCCTGCAGTAGCCGAGCCGGGCGCGGCCGCGCGCGCCGCGGAAGTACCCCCCGGGTGGTGGGCACGGCTGGTGGTCCCCCGCCCCGTCGCTCTCTGCTCGGGGGGCCGCTTTTGTAATGACTCCGAATGCCTGTGGCGGGTGGGCCGTGAGGTCTGAGGTGGCTCAGCTGGAGGAGCATCGAGGCTCAACGCGGGGGAGACAGGGCTTGGCTCGTCAGGCCCAGTCAGGAGGCCCTGGTGCTGTGCGACGGCTGCACCGCTCCGCGGTTCCTGCCTGCTAGTGACTGCGCGGCCGTCACGCCGTGAACCCGCTACGGTGTGAGCCGCCTGGTTGGTGTTTCGCTCCAGGCTAGCAGCTGCGTTGCAGGCAGAAAGCACAGAACAGCACGGGTGGAGCAGGAGAGCGGTAACAGAGAGGGCTCCCCTGGACGGGGTGCGCTTCCCACTTGCCAGAGGTGCTCCCGGCTCCTTTGTCCCTCTTCCTGCAGGACAAGGGGAGATGATAAACTGAGGCACAAGGTTGAGAGCAGAGTGGTGGAACCGTTTCTTTAACTCGCAAAAGCAGTCATGTCAGATGTCCTCAGAGAGCTCAGTTTCTGTTTGAAGTGCAATACTTGTTTATTTATTCATTTAGGGTTCTGTGAATTTTGTGGGTCTGCACTGCCAAATGAGTTTAGAGGTGTCCTGCTGTACACCTGTGTAACAGTGTAGACAAAAGCAAGTGATAGTTGGACTCACTTAGAATAAAAGAAGTCCTGGCACACCAGCTCAAAGCAGAGTGAGTTCAGTTCAGAGATACCTGTATATTGGTATCTTGCAGTATGCTTGTATGTGAAGTTTTCTTGGGAGAAAGACCTTGCAAGCTAGGGTGGTCTCAACAGTGTTTTCAGTTTGGATAGTCAGAATTGAAATCTTTGTTACCCTTGAGGGCTAGTCAGCTTTTCTGTTTTCAGTGAGTTTTCATCAGAACAGAGTTCTGGTTTCCATGAACTTCTGAACTCATGATGATTTTGCCATGGTTGTACTGTACAGACAATTTTCAACTCCTTATTTGTTCCTCTGTTTTTTGAAGAGGACAAAGTTAAGCTCCAGAAACTATCAAAACCATTCTCAGGTGACTGTTGCTGGAAAGTAATTTCTGTTGTAGATCCCCAGCTGAGTGTGCTTAAGGTTCCCCAGGCACGGGGTCCTCTCTGCTGTACGTGGTGCTAAGAGGCCAGGTGGGATCTACTCTACTGGCTTAGCTGCAGTGACTAAATTGGAAAAATACCCACATGTGGATGTTCTGTACTGGTGTAGAAAGTGTCAGCTGCAGTAGCAGTACAACTGGGCTTGTGGTTTAAGATTATTTGTGCAAGTTTCTGGCAAAAGATGTAGTTTTGTATTCCTCCCACCTCCCTTGCGCCCGATGCTTGTGAGGCTGCACGATGAGCTAAACCAGGGACCTTCCCTCTCCAAAAATGAACCCAGCAAAAAGGTTCTCATGTCAAAGGGATGCTTCCATGGACCTGGTGCTCCCTGTGGCTGCAGTGCGTGGCCCAGTGGACCACAAGTGGTACTGGGTGTAGGTTAGGACCATGGCACTGAACCTCAGTTGCCTTAATACCAAATGAAATAGCCCAAACCTTGCTCACTTCTGTGTGTTTCTCTGCTGGTTAGGCCAAGCTTAGAGCAGTCACAGACTTGCGCTAACCTGTGCTGGCCAGACCCGTCCTGTGCAGTGGAGACTTTTGGTCTTTCTATAGGCTCTCCTAAGGGAGCTGACCACGGTCAGTGGTGCGGCGTCCCTGTTCCTTGCCCCTTCTCTCAGCTTCTGGCTCCTCAAAGCACTGCTCTGGGGATGCGGCGGGAATCTTGCCTTTGGGCTCTGTGTGTGCTGCCAGTTAGGTCTAGCCTGCCTGTGCGGAACTGCTCCTCAAGGGCTCGCTTTGTGGACCAAGGGTCGCTGGGGTGTGCTGCCCTCTTGACGTAACACTGCTGTACTGGTCAGAGTTGTTGCAGTGTTGGGGGAACTTCTGAGCTTTCCTGGAGGTCGGCTTCACTAACTTAGCAGGCCAAACTTCACTCTCACTGTCACGCCATTGTACTTAGACCTTTTCAAAATACATGAACCCAGCAAATATCGATACCCTAGGAGAGGCTGGTGCAGAGCTAGACAGCCTGCCCAAGCTGTGGACAGTTGTTTTCTGTGCCTGTTGGGACCCCTGTGAACTCTCTGCAAATGTGTCTCTGGTGTCATTCACAAAGAATGTCTATCCTGGACAAGGTCTTTGGTTGTTTTTTTTTTCCTCTGATAAAAGCTGTAAATGGATACACAGAGGTCCTCATGTGGGGAGGAAAAGGTGCTTTTTTTAAAGGAGGTGTAACGTCCTTGAAATTGTAGTTCCTGGAAGTTGTTCTGTTTTTGGCAAGTGAATTAGGTGATACAGTAGGATACTAAATTTTGCTCTAGACTTTTTTGTGTCCTCAGAGTAGTAATGGTAGCGTGGTTTAATGTCTGTTGTGAAATTAATCTCAAAAAACGTGGATAATAACTAGCCATGTTCCCAGTCTGAGTCTCTGCTAATGCCCAATTTAGTCTGGTGCCCAGTGCCTTGCTATTGCTGCCTTTGACCATCACCTCCATAACAACTCTACTGCCTTTAGAAAACAACACCTTTTGTCAGAGAACTCTTTTTCTTTGTAGTTAATAGCATGTGATGTCTGATAGCAATGCCCTGACTTCTTGCTATTTTAAAAAGTAAAACTTTTAAATCTAAACTTTATAATACAAGCTTTTAGTGAAAAAATTACTCAGTTGCAGAAAGGCTAGATATTTTAAATAAACCTTTGAATCGGTCTTACTTCTGCCTTTAGCATTTACTGGCTTATGCTATTCTGATGTAGATGCTGATGTAGAAAAATGCAGACAGTCAGCAGAGCTGCTTGAGCAGTCCAGTTACTGAGGAAGGGTCCTATCTTTTAGAGTTTGGTTTAAAAATTCTGCTCCTGAATATTCAGTCTGAATGTCATCTTCATGCTGCTTTTGGGTGGATGCCAAACTAAATAGTCATTGAAGTCAGTGTTGCGGGAGAAGATGAGGAAACAGTACGTATTTACCCTGAAGAAGTTGGTGCATTTGCACTTCAGGACTGGCTGCCTGTTAGGAAGTGATAGTGTAGCTGGGGTAACATCTGTAAAGGTCTTAGGGAATATTGTTGTAGTTGATAAGGGAGGGAGATTGGAGGGGGTTGTTGTGATATGTTGTCCTCTTTAATGAGGGTTAGTGGAGTGACAGAGTCTAAAAAGTGGCTCGCAGTGGGTGGGTTCACATGTGTGAGCAGGCTACCAGCACTCGACGTAAGCTGCGCTTCCTTTCCCAGTACAGCCTCTGTCAGACCCTTGCATTTTACAGAGCTCTTCAGCTGATCATCTGACACCTTGAAAAGCAAACTACGGTGTCTTAGAACCCCCCAAAAAGTGTTGCCAGTGAACGGACAGAGAGAGACCATGACATCAGCACAGTTGTATGGGAAATCTGCAGTAGAATTTCAGAGTAGATGCCTTTTCACTTACTCTTGGGTGCTGTTGTCTTTTTTTTTTTTTTTCTCTTTCCTGCAACATTAAGCAAATATCCTCACATGAACAAAGCAGCGGGTTTCATGCCAGAGCTCAATTCTTCTTTTTTCCCGGAGAGGAGACACTGAGTTCGTGCACTGCATAGCAGTGATGGGACAAATCACCCTCACGTAACTTCTAAAAAATCCACTGATGTAAATACACTTAGCTGTGTGATTTAAATAATGCCATTGTTGTATCTATGAAGTATATAGCCATTATAAAAAAAAACACCTTGCATGTTAAAAAAATAAAGTGAGTTAAAAGATCACGTGGTCTGTCCAGCAAATGTACCAGCTGTGCATTGATTATGCCAGCAGCCAGTTGGGAGAAGAGTCATGGTCTCTCGAAAAGGAGTTAGAGAAGTTAACTTCTCCAGAATAAAACAGCATGTTATTTTCTTCTACATTTTTTGTGTATTAGGTGCTTAACAATAGGCATCTGCAAGAAGGCAATGAAAAAATATAAACACTGCTGCAGATTCTGTGCAGTAAAAACAGAAAGCCAAGCTAAATAATGGTGAAGCTGTGCTTCCATGATGATAGGGAACGGAGGTTAGCTGTAAGCGCACAGATGTCATTTCTTTTACCAAATACAACTGTTTCTGCTTTGCTCTGCTCCCCTGCAGGTCAGTGTTGACTGTTGCTTGTGAACAGACTGAAGTACTGCTTTTTGACCCAATATCTTCAAAGCACATCAAAACTCTCTCTGAAGCTCATGAAGACTGTGTAAATAATATCAGGTAGGTCAGAAGGAGTAAAAGACCTCCTATTTTGTCTTACCATAGATGCTTTTCTTACAACATCTTGATAAATTTGTGTTACGTGCTTTCTTGGGGAGAGTGGGTTTGTGAAGCCATTAGGCTGCAGTTTGCTTTGTGCCATTTTCCTTCTCTTTGATACTGGAGGTGGGGAAAGGCTGGAGGAGGAAAAAGGGAAAGAGGAGGAATCTGAAAGTGGTGGTGGTGGTATATAATGCTGGCAGGTGGTTTTGTTGATGGAGGAGATGCAGTTTATAGGAGGGGAAGAGTGTTAAGGTGTTATCACCTGTTTTAACTGGCCTTTGGAATGCCTTGAATGAATGCAGTAAATCAGAGCATAACAAGCAGTATGTGATTTATGTTTGATGTGCAAGTCCGAGACTGTCGCAAAATCAGATATTTATATGAATATGGCTGGTATTTTGAATCATAAGAGTAATTGCCATAGTTGCATAGAAATTTTCAAACCAAGATTGGCTGCTTTAAAGACAAATATGATATAGAAGAGCTGGGAAAGTGAAATGGCTTCCACAATTCAACTTAAACACAGTCTTTATGGTTTAAATCCTTTGCCTGTTTCTCAGGATGAAGTGAGAAACAGCAAGCGCGGGAACCTAAATCATCAGTATTTTTGTCATGTAATGTTTTTCCTTTTAAATGCTATTCTTTTTAGCTGTTCTGGGTCTGAGAATAGACTTTAAAATGTGAACTTAAGACACTTTTTAACCTTGTGGGCAGTATTGCAGCCTCTCTTCACTCAGATTCTCGAAGCAAAAAAAAAAACAACCCAAAAACCAAACCGAAACCAAAAAACCCCAAGAAAACTCTAGAAGCAATCTGAGCATTTCCCCTCAAAAGAGCTGAATAAAATGTGGGGTGCCAGCATCTTTACGCATTCTTCAGATAAACTGATGTTTTTCACGAGCTGCCTGTCCTTTCTAGAAGAGACTGAAGTTTTACATCAGTTGGCTGTCTTTCAGAAAAGCTAAAGTAAAAGCTGGGGCTAGCTGACACAAATAGAAGAGGCAATGTCGAGAACATGCTTTTCTGTAAGGAAATACAGCTTTTCACATGTCTTGCATGCCAGTGGTTGTTCTTTAAATGTGCTTAGTTTTTAGATAAAGCTAGGTGAGAAGTAAAGCCATGTTATCAACATATCAGAAGGCAAAGGCAAACTGGAATTGTTATGATTTTTACACATCCTTAATTCAGTATCTGATCCTTACATTCAAACTGCTCTTGCTAGGGTTTCAAGGGAGTTAGTCTCGATCATGTTTTACAAAGAGCGTTCTGTTGCCGGCTCCTTGACTGGTTGGCTGTCTCTGTTGCAGTCAGCTGTGCTGGTCTTGAAAATTTATCTCATTTCCTGGTTGAGAACAGCATTGAAACTTCCTGCCACACTCTTCTTTTATTCAAAGGATCTCCTTTCTTTCCACTTTGGCTGTCTTTGAGGCTTTATGTCTGTTCTTGGTCCTTAAATGTCTTTTCTCTGTGTAGTTTGATTTACATAAAAATACCAGTACTACCTCCAAGCAGATAACTCTCAGATCTATTGTTAATCACTAGACTAAGGTCCTTCCTAGCAACCTGTAGTAAACTTTCTGTTTTCCTTCCAAATGCTTCTTAAAGCTTTATTTTGTCTTTGGAGGATAGTGGCATCTTTTTCTGTGTTTTCCTGCATGCCCCCATTTGTTTGTTGCTATAAACTGAGTTACAAGCAACTTAAATATATTCTGTAATGCATGGTTAGTACAGCATTACCTGGAGTATTGTTTCTTCTTAATAGCAGAACTCCAGGCACTATACTACTACAGAAATTCCTTGTAATAAGCACCAAAAATAAACACCATTACTGCTGTGCCCTATAGCAGGTGCCTCAGGGGTATGTATGAACAGGGAAGCATGTTGTGGTTCTCTTCCAGTAGTCTCCCAGTTACTGGGGATTTGTGTGTAATCATCTGAAGCAGACATTTTTTTCCACCTGAATTTGGTCAGGTTTTGAGCTTACTTAAAACTCTCCCATGGCAGAGCTCCATGGCACAAATGTGTTTCAAGGAGTATTTAATAGTGTTTTTAAAACTTGCTAACTTAGTTTGAGGCCCTCTAGGTTTTTTTTTTTCTTAAGTAGGAAGACAAGGAACAACTAATATCTATTTACTTTCTCCATGTCAGTGAGTTTTATATGCCTGAGTCGTACGCACCTTCAATTAGCTGTTTTTCAAGTGAATCCTAGTCTACTTGGTTGTTCCCTATATGAAAGCTGTTCAATGCTATTTGTATCTCCCTGTCTATTTCTTCCAAAACCTGTTTGTGGTGGGTGAAGCAGGGTTGCCTGTAGCATCCAACATAAAGGCAAATGATGGATTTATACAGGCAAGGGGTCTGCTCTGTTTCACTTTCGCCCTGCAAATCTGAAATGTTGGATGCTTCCATTGTAGTTGGTTATTTTTCATTGGAGTTGTTGCTGTTTTTACATGATGTAGCCTGGTTCTAAGTCTAAAAGATAAAATGCTGTTTCTAGGGGTAACTTACCACATGTCTCTGTGTAAATCTTTCTTGTCTTAGTATTCATGTGCAGCTACTTCTGGTGTTTTTCAGATAGGTTTTATTTTCCCTTTTACATCAGGTATGGCTTTTTTTCCCAAATGCCTTCATCAGGCATTAATTCCAAACATAAACCAGTATGCTTTGCCCTCCTAAAAGTAAGGGCATGCATCAGTTGCAGTGGGAATGGAATATGATAAACTTTGAGCTGTGTAATGCAAACTAAATAATTTTATCCAGTTACTTTCTCAGTGAACCAAATCACTTGTCTAGGTACGCTTTCAAAGTCTTGTCTTCACTTGGTGTTTTTGAGAAGTCTTGCATTTGCTTCAGTGACCTCCAGACTCAATTTATTCCATTTATTACCTACTTATGCATTTTTAGTGCTGATTCCAGCCCTTCTATCCCCTTCTGTCTGATGGAGTGTTTTTACATCAGATATTCTTTCCTTCTGTAATCACTTGAAGGTGGTCAAGCTGCCTCATACTACTTCAGGCAGGAGTGACATATACATTTAATTTTGGCTGAAGACCAGAGATTATAGTGAAAAAGAATTACTACCTGAACAGGCTAAGTACTTAACCTGATCAGTGTAGTAATCCAACTAGCATGACCCATATTCTTTTCCACTTTCTTATCTTCTCCCAGTATGACATTAGTGATGAGCCTGTCATCTTTTAAGAAAGCACGGACTCAAGACCTGCTAAGTGCAGAACATAGCTGGTGTGTATGGAGCACTATGCATGTGATATAAATTCACTGCTGCATAGAAGTGTACTGTAGAACTGCAGGTCTGTAAATATGTTGTGAAATACAGAGCAGTAGGCTTGTGCTTCTTGCAGTAGTGCGAGTTAAACAGAGTTTCATGTTATATTGTGATTCAAACTCAAGCCACTCAAATCCTCAAATGCATATCTATGTTGAAGGCGTCCATAAATTTGGGTAGCCTCTGCCTCTTGTGCAGGTGCTACTTCCAAAGATGATCTGAAATTCTCATCCTAAACAGTGCTCCGCACTTGCACTTTGATACGCATACCTGCTTTTGTGCATTTGAAAAGCCCAACTTCATGTGCCAGCTTCAAACACATGAACTGTACTGTGGGGAGAGGAAGGAAGAAACGTGTGAGCAAAAGCCCCTGGCTTTTTGATGGAGACTGTTGAGACTGTCCAGGTGGTACAAAACTTTCCTGGATGCAGGAGGTCTGCATGGCTCCTCCTGACTCTGCAGCTGCAGCGAGCAGTGCTCCTGGGGTGTTGTGGAGCTGGACGGGCTCTGAAGCAAAAGATGGGCAAAGGTGTAATGAAATTAAGGGTCTAGGGAAATGTGCAAACAGTGGCGGTGTTCAGATTTAAATCTAGTACATGTTTCCAAGATAGCAATACCGTGTGTAGTATAAGCCATGTGGTTAGTAAAGCAAACTATACGTTGGACAGTTAATCCACTGGATTAAGTCTCTTGGAAAAGCACTGTTGTATGTCCAGTGTAAAACTACGGGGCCAGCTTTTCAGCATGCTCAGTGCAGACATGTGGTGCGCCTCAAGTGTCAGTGCAGAGCTGTGGCCACATCACGGAGTGGCAGGAGATCTGGTTGGAAAGGGCCTCTGGAGATCCATCATCTGTAACAGCCTTCTGGTAAGAGCAGGGCTTCGGGTTGCCTCACCAGCACCACAATAAGCCTGGCACTGAGTGTTTCCAGCACAGGCAGTTCCACTGCTGCCCGTGCCAGGCTGGCTAGGCAGGGCGTTTCTGAAAGCAGGTCCCCTTTGATCGACTCCTGTCGCAGGCTTTGCAACAAGTGCTGTGTTCTGCCTGTGCCAGTGGAGTCAACATCTGGTGAGAGCTTTCGGTTGGGACTGGCTACATTGGATGCCGAGTGACCATGGGTGGTACAGAGCAGCATCAGGCCTTGTGGAGGGGGAGGCGTTCAGGCGTTAGCTAAAGGAGGCTTGGACATGACAGGTTTCAGCTGAGCTAGCAGGATGTGCACCGTACAGAGCAGCAAGGTTTAAAAGCAGTAGGGGGCTTCCAGTAGGAATAACAAAAGGCGATCTTTGTATTAAAAACCTCCTTTGAGTGCAGGGAGCTTACGTGTGCAGTGGAGAGGAGAGGAAGATTTACAGAATAGTAGGGGAAGAACGAGGGTAGATATGTGGGTAGAAATGAAGAGAGTAAAGAAGAGCATGGGTTGAATAAATTATGAGCTGACAGGATCTTGTGTAGTCTGAAATGATGGTAGAATTGCTGTGTCTTCTGGTGCTGCCTGCCCATAGTAGCGAAAGGCTCTGGCAAAAATGGGGAAGATGAAAAGCATGAATTACAAACAATCTAGGCTAGCAGACCTCTATTGCAGGGACTGCCAAACCAGTCAATGGGAATATCTTGCCAGTGGTCTAAAAGCTGACCAGTCCTAGGATGTTTGTGTCTTATAAAGACTTGGTAAGTTTAAAGCTGAGTATTGTCCAGATGGGTAACTGATTTAGTTACCATAGGGATTCTGTGTGAGCATTTGTTCCACTGGTGGTTTGGTGGTTGTGTGATCTTTTTGTGATTCATTAAAAAAAACCCAAAACAAACTATTGCTATGCTTCTGCAGGTTTACTAGTTTGTAACTACAGATGCACTACTGGTTCATATCCCAACTACTGTTTTTTAATGGAACTGTTTTATTGGCAAATAGCCTGCTGTATGTTAATTTTTTTGTGTGGCCACTCTATTTATTTCTGTGATAGCTTAAATTCCTGCTTAAGAATATTTAAATTAGAAAAGGCACTAAGCAACCACAGTATTTCTCTCCCATTTTCAGGTTCCTAGATAATCGACTGTTTGCGACTTGTTCTGATGACACTACAATAGCACTTTGGGATTTGAGAAAGCTGAACACAAAAGTGTGCACTTTACATGGTCACACCAGCTGGGTTAAGAACATTGAGTACGATACCAATACGAGATTACTAGTAACGTCAGGGTTTGATGGAAATGTGATAATCTGGGACACAAACAGGTATGTGGCTGTGTTTGTGCTGTTACGTTTCTAGACCACACAAGGATAGGGTTCTTCTGTACAAGATGGAAAACCTGCTTCCTTGAATGGTGCTATAATGCATTCCTAAATACTGTGATTAGTTTATAGCCCTTATCAAGAACTTGCATCACCTTTATGTGGTAATAGTCCAGTAGCTAAAAAGAGAGCTTTTCTTGCTGACATGCCAAAAGGTAGTTCTTCCTTTTTGAAAAAGTTCTGTCTTCATTGTTGTGGTAGTATGAAAATGCGACTTCTGCCATTTCATTAAAATCTGATTTAAGTAGGATAAAGACAGTACTCAAAGTTTTTGGATGAACAAGGATGCTTAGCACATCTTGGACTTTTCCGGACATTACTAGGGACTTGAGTCAAAGCTAATTGCAGCCATTTCTTGCGCTTTTTTTCACTGTCCAGGTGCACAGAAGATGGATGTCCCCACAAGAAGTTTTTTCACACCCGTTTTCTTATGCGAATGAGGCTGACGCCGGACTGTTCCAAAATGTTGATCTCAACTTCCTCTGGATATCTTCTGATTTTGCATGACCTTGACCTAAACAAATCTTTAGAGGTTGGCAGCTACCCCATTTTAAGAGCTAGGAGAACTACATCAAGTTCAGGTGAATGCTTGTGGAAAAGTCTGTGGCAGCTTCTGTGTTAGAGGTGTTTTATGGGATGCTCTTAGCTAGCAAAAGAAGACAGGTGGAGTTGGAAGGGTTCTGCCGAGGAACTCTTCAGCATGGTAGCTGCTCTGTTGTTCAGGGCTCACACACATCTGTACCGTTGGGTGGTATGTTCTGACTCAGCTAAAGTGTCTATGGTGATTTTTTTTGTATCAAGACTTCAGCACTACAGGATATAGCGCCTGTGGAATTTTGTCACCTCAAGCTGGCAGTCTCTAGCGTTATTTATCTACTGTCCTTGGTCCTGTAATAAAAGAAACTTAACCCATGTTGGGTGGGCTGACTGTGCGTGAGCTCCAGCAACTACTAATGACTGTTGTGTAGTGGTGTGGTTGCTCTCGACAGCAGACCTGGAAGAATCGTGGGCTCTGAAATGTCACTGTTTACTTCCTCTTGCTTTGTGGCAGTAGCAGAGCAAAATACTGACAAACTCTGCCATTTGGGGTGTCAGGATATAAAGGGAGTGGCCTGGGAAAAAAATTCATACCCCAGCTTCTAGTAGTGACAGTGCATGAGAAGGAAGGAATGCCGCTCACCTCTTATTCCCAGTAGAGTTGTTTGTGCTGGCAGTATATTTGTATGAGGCACAAACAGAATGGTAATTTTAGACTATAAACTGAGCTTTGAAAAGTGTTTTCTTAACACTTTTCAAAGTGTTAAGTGATGCCTTACTCTTACCCTTTACTTAACATTTCTAAGGAGGATTAAGTGAGGGACATGCATACTAAGTGGGCTGTGCTTAGCTGTTACGTTCACATGGCTGATGCTGTTTGCAGACATAACGTCATCAGGTTCGTCTGGTCCTCGAGCTGTTGGTTCACCATGTCACCAGAGTGATTCAGGTCCACTGTCTGAGAAACACATGTCACGGTCCTCTCAGCGAGAAGGTAGGAAAAGATTTAAAAAAAATAAAAAATCATGCACTTTGACTCCTTGTATCCAGAAGAGGCCAGAGTATAATAGTGGAAAAGTACATTTTTCTCTGTGATTTTTAAAAGAAGAGTGATGCTATGACTTCTATTAAACCAATAAAATATCATTGCACACCAAAGTCTGGGGATCTAATCAGTTTTTTTCCAAGAAATCTGATAACAGCAACAAGATCTTTATTTTATATTAGTACCTTATTGTTGTTACGTAGAGGTGCTCCTTTTCCTTGTGTTTTTTCCTTGAACAAAGTTTGTGTGAATGACCTTTAGGGGAAAAAAGAAAAAAAAAAAACAAAAAAAAACCAAAAAAACCCCAGAGCAGAACATAGCTATGTTTTGCTTTTTGTTTTCCTTAATGATGTGAATATGTATGCAGTTTCTCCCTGAGGAGTCAGTAGCATGGAAAAAGAGTATGCGAACAGGTCTTAAATGTGGACAGTGTTTTGTGAAGTTCTGATTACAAACCAAGTCCTGCCTATCTACAGAGCTATGAAAACTGATGATCCTGTGATTAGCAGGCTTCCTCTGAATCTGGGATGCACTTTCAGAGAGTCAGTGTGAACTTGGCAAATTGGTGAATGCTTTGTGAATCACATGCAATTTGAAATAAGTATAATGTTAAGTTTTAACTACTCATGGTTGTGAGAGCCTCAGACATACTTATGAAAGGAGGAGGTTTATCTGGATGCCAGGGCATGATTTACCTGTGAAAAGCTTTCTAGGGGTGAGGAGAAGGGAGGCAGGCTGCACATAGCTGAGCAGACTTTGGAAGGAATTTGGAAAGGTCATCATACAAGTTTGAGAACCAGTAGTTCTTACAAAAAACCCCCACTCCTTAGACTTTGTTTTAATGATCATGAATAGTGTATATGTGGAAAGTTAACTCTTAGTTCACCATACGAGGTGATTTAATGCACGTTTTGGATGGCAAATTTCAAAAAAAAGAAGCTATTTGAAATCAGGACTGAGGCCATTGATATTAGCTTCAGTTGTTTGTATAAACTCTCTTGATTTATCCTTTCATAAAGGTGAGGTCTTTTCTAGCAATCAGATGCAAGTGTCACATGTTTGACCTAGTTTCAGCAGTGGACTGATGAGAGAGGTGAAGATCAATGTATAGACTTCATTGAGACTTACAGCTGATGTCCCCTTCTAGGTGGATCACCTAGAAATAGTTTGGAAGTCTTAACACCAGAGGTTCCTGGAGAAAGAGATCGAGGCAATTGCATTACATCACTACAGCTACATCCAAAAGGGTGGGCTACACTTCTTCGGTGCTCAAGTAATACAGATGACCAGGAGGTAAAACAAATGTTTTTTTAAAAAATACATTGAGTAAGATGTATCGATCATAGAACTATATTGAAATTTCCTTGTTTCGGGGTAAATTTGCATTTGAATAAATTAGTCAGTTATTTCTGCTTACAAATGCATTAATTTTACACCAAGGTGCTTAAATTCTTTTTTCTTTTTTTTTAAATGATCTCATATGACTCTGTATCCCACATTCAGTACTCCTTTGCCCAGCTCTTTCACAGAATACATTTTATAATTCACAGCTCTGTTAAAAGTTTTCAAACGGTAGTCGTGCTGCCATATATATGACTTAAAAATATGTACCTGCCAAAATATAGGAGGCGTGAACTTGGAAAAGACAGAGGATTAGAGTTGTGTACTGGTGAACATGGTTTAAGTTGAGCAGAGAAGCTCCTCTGAATTCCTCTAGTGCCTTCGGAATGTTTTCTACCTCCATTGGTGCTCCAAGGATGAAGTGCTCCTGCTGTGCTGATGAATGCTTTCCAGAGGCTGCTCCTACACTGCTGTGAAAAAACCTCATGGCATATTTCTGCATCTACTTAAAACTGACACACCATAGGTCTGAATATGAAGAACTCCAGTGATGTTTACATAACGTCAAAGTGCCTTGGTCTCAACTCTCATCCTAAAACTCTGCAACTTAAATATAAAGGGGATATCAATGATCTTCCTGGTAGAATCTATTTCAAGCCTTTACGTGAAGTACTAAGTCATAAGACCAGGTACAGCTCATCTGCAACTTGGAGGTTTCACTCCCCTAAATACTGCTTTAAAGAAGTAATGGCAAATTTTAAGGCCAGTTTTGGATTATGTTTCCCCACATTCTGTTTGTGAAATGTCACATAATAGCTGCTATATTGCACTGCGACCATGTTTTAAGACAAACAAGCAGTCTGTAATGCACTCAGGAATAATGAAAAAACTTCTTCACGGACTGTATACGCGAGAGCCTGCAGGTTGTGTTTGGGAGCACCTGCTTTTGAAGAAGTAACTTCCAGGTTAACACAAGTTCACTTTATAACTTAAAGCCCAGCCAGAGCCTTCAGAACACCTGAATTCCACCAGATGGTCCTCTTGCAAACACCTTTTTTTCCTAGGGTTATTTCAAAATTATTGCTGTGACAGTTGTGCAGACCACTCTGTTTTCAAGACACAGAGGTTTTGTATTTGTTTTACAGAACTACAAAGAATTCTTTGAATACTTGACCAATAATAAACAGTTTAGTTAATTTGATAGCTGATGTAAATTGGGGTTGGGTTGGTTTGGGGGGGGGTGTTGGTTTTTTGTTTGTTTGTTGTTTTGTTTTGTTTTTTTTAAGCAAGCCACTCTTTGTAATGGTAATCTCTTGTAGATGTGTAGAGGACTGAATAGAAGCTTAACAGATTTGTTATAAATTTTAATGCTGGTTCTGTAAACTTATAATCAAACTGCTATACAACACAGCATTTTTTGAAAATGCAAATACTATATTGGGTTAGTTGATACTGACAATTGATCTAGTTATAATTTCCCATAGTCCTAGTGTCTGCCTTACTCTCTTCTATTAATATTTAGTAGTGTTTTTCCCTTTGTGTTTATTTCAGTAAAATATATGGAACAGAACTAATAACACTTCTTTTGTCTTGTGGCTGAAATGGAATCTTTCAACACAATATAAACTTTGTCATAAAGCTGTTTTTGCATTTGTCTTGAGATTAGACAATTAGATTACACATTAAAATCCCTGGCTGTTTCACAAGTAACAAGCTGGCTACAGAGCTGTTCATAACACTCCTTCAAAAATCTATTTCCCTGTTGTTTCAAGATTTCTTTCCTTTTGAAGTTAAGGGCACAAAATGCCAATGGTCAATTGTAAATTACAGTAGCCTGAGTTCTACTTTAATGTAGATTTCATTTAAATGTTTACTAAATTAGAGCAGATGCCTGGCCAGAGGATTAGGCTTTGCTCTTTCCAGATAAAAACTAGATTTAAAAGATTATATCTATCATCCATTTAATTAAAAAAGCAGCTTTCATGCTAGACAGCTTTTTTGCTTAGACAGTTCAAAGCGGAGGAGATGCCAAGGAACCGGCCTGTTTTCAGTGTTTCATAGTAGATGCTTATTGAAGAGTAGATAAGCCATAGCATTCCTCATTCCCATGTTACTCACTTAACGTGCAGCAGGAGGGAATGAGTATTTGCAGTGTTTTACTTTTCTTTCAATGTTCCTTTCTCTGCCTCTCCCTTTAGTGGACTTGTGTCTATGAATTCCAGGAAGGAGCCCCTGTGCGCCCTGTCTCGCCTCGTTGTTCCCTGCGATTGACTCATTGCATTGAAGAAGCCAACGTGGGCCGGGGTTACATCAAAGAACTTTGTTTCAGTCCCGATGGCCGGATGATTTCATCCCCGCATGGCTTTGGGATCCGCTTGTTGGGGTTTGATGCACATTGCAGTGAACTTGTCGACTGTTTGCCCAAAGAAGCCAGTCCCCTGAAAGAAATCCGTTCCCTTTACTCTCACAATGACGTGGTACTGACAACAAAGTTTTCTCCAACACACTGTCAGATTGCCTCGGGGTGCCTTAGCGGACGGGTTTCTCTGTATCAGCCAAAGTTCTAGGCACATCTTGCATCAACAGGACCTTCAGATGTTTGTGGTTTTTACTTCAGTTTAGTTGAAGTGTGCTCTTTCTGAAATCTCTAAATCCAGATAAGGTCATAGTTACTATGATCTCCGAACACAACAGTGGAACGAGTTTCCAGCCGAGCACTGTATGCGTTCTCATACTGCATCCACAAGTCTGCTTCCGTGTGCTGTGTTTTCAGCCTTCCAAGAAGACCTCTGCTCCTGCTGATCCTGTGCCATTGAGTCATTGTTCTGGTTTGTTTGTACCATAATACTTATTGATAATTTCCTTCAATGCAACTTGAAGTGGGCTATTTGAAACAAATGTAGAGGGGGCAAGGGTAGCAGTTCAGCCAAAACTCGCCCAGGCTCCCCAGGTACGACACCTCCTTGTTCCAAAGGAGCTGAACTTCCTCATGTACGCTTCCTTGGCCTTTTTTGTTGCTCAAACTACTCTACGGTGATACTAGATAATGAGCTGCTTTTCTACACAACTAACACAATTAGTTACTGTCACAAAAAGAAAAGAAAATTTTGTTTTCATTTATATATTAATTTAGTTGTTTGTGATTGCCTAGAAAAATGAGTGAACTTTCTGTAATGTTTTGCTGCAGTTAAAACATTTGTTTTTCTGTGATTGCATATATTGTGTTTATTGCCAGAAGGAAGAGGTTCTGGGTGGAGATGTAGCTTAATTTTTTCCTCAGAGAATTCAGTATGAAAAGATAGGGGCGGGGAAGCAGGAGTTGAATGGGTGAAGACCCTGCCCTGTAACCACTGCAGACAAACTGGATGTTTCATACAGTGGGGGTGTCCTTGGTCGACCTCTCTTGGGCAACGTTGACTCCTCAGCCACTGGGGTTTCTGTTGTAGGGAGCTTTTCACATCAGTAACATAAAACTTCATCCCATGTTTGAAACTTAACACTGCAGAATTTTCTGCTGATGTGAAGGCTATGTCCCACCTGACTCTTCTTCCACACCTCGCCTGCACCATTGCTGTGAGAGGAATTCGTCTAGGATGTGTCTGTAGTATCACCAGATAAGCCTTTCTTCACATGTTCTGTCAGTTTGGGAAGGGATTAAAAGCATGCCTGTCTACAGTAAGATCTATGTGGATTTAACCGGGCTTATCGTAAGATGTGAAAAATGTTAATGTTGACCATTAAATCACACATTAAGTATGAATGCCAAGTTTTAGCCCTCAAGTTAATATAGCTAACCTTGTAAATGCACAGTTATTTCAGTCTTGTACATCCATATCAGTTTATAATATTCTCATCACTTACACGTTCCAAGATCTGTCTTTTTAGTATTTAACTAAGGTTTTGCTAACCAATCACACACTCGGTTCAGCAGGAAACTTTACCTAAAAAGGAGTGTCATATTTTGGTGTTCAGATTCACTGTCTCCAGCTCGACAGAGCATGCTTTTTAAAAGTTGACTCTTATAAAGCCTTTTACAAAATATGTGTTTGGGGAAAAAGAAGATATCTATGAATATGAGATAGCTGGGAATACATAAGCCTGACGATCCTCTTGTAGTTTCGCATTTGTGTAGGTAGCATACTCTGGGTGTTGGTGGAGAAGTAATTGAAATTTAAGGCTCCTCTGCATTATGAGGAAAAAAAAAAAAAATCTTAAATTTCCTCTTTTGGAGAATTGCTTTAGTAATACAAAGCCTTCAATATTGGGTATTTGGTAATCTGAGGACTAGTTAATTACTCCTGCATTGGGTTTTCATCATCTCTAGCAACTGACTGCCTAAAGGACTACATTCAAGTTGTCAAGTATGTACAGCTGACAGATTTCCTACTGTTTGGTAAAAGTCCTAAGCTTTCTATGCTTGTGGGGTTTTAACAGAATTATTTGGTGATGGTGTTTCAGTAGAATATCATCCTAGCTGGAGGAGGAAGAATAATTTTTTAAGTAAATATACTCAGTTAACTTAAAATGCAAATAAATGCCCATAGGCTTCTCAGATAGCAACTCATAGTTTGAAATGTTCCATAGCATCTCTTCTGAGCAATTCTCTTGTTGCTGAAACTATTGTCTTGAACCTGAAGTAGACTGATGAAATCATAAATGAAGAGAGATGCCCTGCTTTCTAAAACACTGACTCTTAAGTTCAAACACTTGTACCTTTTGAATGCTTTTGGAACTGTGTGCAAGGAACACAATTCATAAAAAAGTACTTTTTTGCTTTAAGTTAATTGGCCAAGCCATGAAAAATTGAGCCTAGTGACTGCATGAATAAAATAGGCAAGTGTATCCAAGACCAGTTAGAAATGCATCACTTCCATTTGCACCCAGCTCCTTCTGCATGTGTATAACAGCCTGTAAACCTGAACCTACATCTGGGGCAGCTTGGATTTGTTGGTTTGTTAGAAACAGTTCAGGGGGACTTCCCTCATCTGTGACTTAAAGTGGAAGTGAAGTGTGCAGAAAACTTGAGGACAGTTGTGGAATACAAGATTTTTACGCAAAGAAGGAGCTAAGCTACAAGGAGTTTTTAATTGGCCAAGTTGTTTGGGGGAGGAAAAAAAAACCAACCACCCAGTAGCAGCCTGTGGCAAAACTGGATACTGTGTTCTTGACATTAGTGCTAAGTTTCCTGTTCCTGAAGTATTTTGAAACAGAATGCAGTGTAACTGTATGAACACTTGCATTTCTCTGCACTTCCTCCATTAAAAATCGTGGCCTGTTAGTAGTAAAGAAACAGGTTGTCCCCCTGTCCCTGCACTGGACCATGATGGCTTTTCCCTAAGCACTTGCTCTCCCTGCTTCTAGGCTGCTGTTTTCTTGTCTGTCTTAATGTTTTACTAAACATCATTAAAGGGACTACAGGTAACATTTTGAAGAAATCTTAAATACTGTTCTCACAGGCTTGAACCATGTTTGTTTTGGAGTCGAAGAAGCACCCATGAAATCAAAGCAGTTCTTGGGTCTGTTTGTTTGTTTGTTTTCATAGCTGGTTTTGGTTTTTCCCGTCAGAAATTCCTTGAACTGGTAGATTGCTTGTGACTTTAATTCTATGCCTGTTAATATGCACTGAGTGTTACTTTTTTTAATTCTACCTCATGATATGCTGTTTTTTACAAGAGTATTGTGCTGAAACATTGGACACTAACTTTTCTGTATGAAGAACTGTTACTCCAAAGTGACACATGTCATTACATCTAGATACTACCTGCAGTGCCCAGCACCAAGAGTGGTGGGTTGACCAGCCCTGCCCAGCTCTGGAAACCAGGGCCACTGAGCAGGAGTGTAGGACTGATGCTAAAAGTTGACCTGGTTAAGGGGTTTGATGATACGTTGATGCTTTTGTAGCATGTCCAGCAGATGCATATTAAGATGGATTCTGTCCCTGTATGCTGTAGAAATGTTACGTAGTTCTTCTGATTACATTTGTAATAAGTTTGAATAGTTTGAATTAGAATAAGTAGGTAATCTTAGATTTTGATCATTTGATTACTCCTTTTCAACAATACTTGTAAATTTTCAATGAAAGTTAATCTATTTTACCTATGAAGTTCACATAACACTTACTGGAACACTATTCAATAGTTTATAACTGATATGCCTTGCAGTTGCATCTTGGTGGAAGGAGTGATTTTTAGTTGTCTTTCTGAATAATATTACCTTGCCTTATTGAATGAATGAAATAATTTGTCGGTGAGCTTTGGATTATTTCTAGATAGCCAAAAAAAAGGTTTATCTTACTGTTACGTTTCAAAAGATGAATTCTTAACCTTCCAGAACTATATAAAACTGTCTGAAACAAATATAAGAAAATGGTTCAAACGGTAGATTGAAGACTGTGCTAACAGCAAAGTATGGTAGTGGCTTGTACCAGATGTTTCTTTAAATGGGTTTACTTTCGACCGCTGAAGTGTTATATCACTTGATAAATTTTACACTATTTCTACTGAAGATAGAGCTCCCCATTTGATTGTAAAGCATGCAGTATATTTTTTAAATGCATGGTTTCATATTCATTAACTTCTGTAGTAAAAGAGTTCCTCCATTCACAGCATGACTGATCAGCAGAAGCAGATAAACTGCATAATTAAGATCTCTATAGGAATGTCATCGTATAGCAGTATCTACAGGAACCAAACTAGTGTTTGAAGCTAGTAATAATTTTGTAATAGTCCAGTGACTGTATGTTGTGGGAGTAAATGCATTTTCTGAGTATTCCATTAGAGGTCAGTCTTTAAATCACTGCAGCACTGTTAGACATTTGTGTGGAGGGGGAGAGAAACTATTAATGGGACTACACAGTGACATTCATGTATTATGTACTTTCTGTATGGGGGGGGGGGGGGGGGGGGTGTATTTCAGCATATATACAGCCACGGAGCATCAGTCCGCTTGTCAAACATGGGTAGTTCAGGGAAAAATGTAACCTCCAAACAGAACTATTGGGGATAGGAAGAAAAGCACAGTGATATAGACAGACACACACACACATTTGTTTGCACTTGGAGTCTTGGTAAGGACAGTTTGATTGCCTACTACCAGAATTAGAATGTAAGCATCAGGTTTTTCTGGGGTTTGGGGGGGGGCGGGGGGGGGAATGGTAGTTGATTTTCAGTGGGGTTTTTTTGTTTGGTGATGGTGGGTTTTTTTATTTTTATTTGTGTAACACTGATGTGGAAACGTCCTGATACCGTAAAACATGGGTCTGTTCTATGAAATGTGAACTCTTAGAAATATACTTGCCAAATGAAAGCTTTTAAAAAATCTAGTTTACAAGATTCTAAAAAGTTGAGTAAAAGAAAAAAGTCAACAGCCCATAATACTTTTGTCCTGCAGGAAAAAGAAACTTCTCATTTCCTGATCTTAGTCAAAGGTGCATTTTCTTAAGCACCAAGTATCTTCAGTTAAGTATAAGGTTTTTAATACAAGAACAAATTGTGCATGTAGAATATTTTGAAATACCTGAGATTTCATAGGAAAAATTGTAGCCTTTTAATACAGTTAAGAAAGTATCAGAACTGCTCTGAAAATATTGTACTTACAGCCGTACAGTAACTTACTATTTGTGGACAGTTTCTCTTGCTTGCATAATAAATTAAACATTTATTAATTCAATGAATTAAAATCTATTTTAATGTATTTATCTTACACTGACCTTTGTTCTGTAATGCTCATTGGTTCTTGCCTACTCCCTACAACTAAGAGGACAAAAACAGTGCTTAGAGCAAGACAACCTCTGTACACAGGTCTCTCTCCCTCCCTGGGTTTCTTTGCTACTATCCTTATGGTCAAGCATGCTTGTGAGAAGAAACAGCTCACTCATGAAGCCTAGAAAGCGGGACATATTTTGGGGCTAGTATGATAATTACAAACTAAGTGTAATTAACCATTCCATTCCCTGAGACAGTACCTGTGGGGTAGAGAGCTCCTTTTGTTCAAACCGCAAACCCTTGAAGGCAGCATTGCTGTTCTTGTAAAATTTTGCTGAAGGAGTCTTGAAGTGGTGAGCAGGCAACAGCCTGAAACTGAAAATTATCCTGCCTGCTCTGCCAGAGATAGCTGTGTCCAAGGCAGAGGGTTGTGGGTTCCTTGTGCCAAGAGTGACGCTCTGCCCTGTTACACTTCCACTTGTAAAGGTTTGGGCTCCAGTGAAGCCACTAGGCACAGTGAAAACAGCATCTGCACAAAACCGAATTCTGCCTCAGTATCACCTGTCACAGTGTCATACAGGACCATTGGGGCATGTGGGACACTGCATGTTGTGCATGTGACTTGGTTATCTGCTGTTGTGTTTCCTCTAAATGATGCCTCAACACATGCAGGAATGACATGACATCTGGGTTTAAATGAGAAGGTGGATTTGAGTTGGGGCAAAGGAATACAAGCTAAGCAGCTGAGGCAATGAGCACACTTTGTTGCCCTGGCTTTGCTATACAGGCAGTAATATTAAGCTGCTGCTGCAGTTCTCAAGCTTGCACATCACAGACCCAGCTGTAGTGCTTTTCCATCAAGTTTTCCTGAAAATGAGATTAAGAAGAGTCAAAATTTAACTCTTATCCATACAACAGCCCTGTTAGGTGCAGACCACCAGAGCAGGCAGTGGAAAACAGTCTGTTTAATAATATGCTATATCCAGTTTACCTACCCTGAAGCTGCAAAAATGCTGTTGGGGCTTGTCAGTGCTTGTGGCTTTCTCTTATTATACACTGCATAATAAATGAGGGGAAAGCTGTCTCTCTAGTTGTTAGAGATGTGATAGCATTAGTTTCTATGAGAAAAAATGGACTATCACAGCCTGACTGACACATGATGTTTATTTCTTACACCTGTTACTGGAGCTTCTTGCCTTTTCCAGCCATGCTGTCATTTCAGAACTGCTGAGAGCTGCTGCCTTCATACTAGTTTACTTTCCCATGCAAAACCCTGTGTTCCCCCCCCCCCCCCCCAACAGCTAAGAGCTGGCCAAACTTGATTACCTGATTAGCATAAAACAGGCATACAAGGTCTGTGGAATAGAAATATGCCTCAAAGGGACAAAGCAGTATTTTTCAATATTGCCCTCCTTTGCTCAAAGTAGTTATTGCACAAAGTCTAGCGCTATTAGTCTTTCTCTCTGCAGTATTCCTGTTACCATTATCAGTGGAATTCCCCTTCCCTTCTCTAGCTGGAAATGGTTGTTGTAGTCCACCAAGGACAGCAACCAAGGCACCAGCAATAATTTTTAAAATTCTGCTTTAGAGATTGGTCAAACCTCACTATGAGTCTCAGCTGCATGTTTTCAGAGAAGGCAGCAACTGAGGCCTGGTCCCTCTAGCTGTTCAGGCAATGTCCTGGTTTAGTTCCCCTTGCATCTGTAGCAATGCAGTGATGAGACAAGGCAACAAAAGCTTGAGGATTCTACTCCTGAGCTGTCCCATGGAAAACTGTGCTAACCCACCAGGGAAGATGGCTGAGGGCACTTCTCTGCAATACACTTTCTCTTTCATACTACCTGCAGTAACCCTGCCCTGCACACAAGACAACACATAGAAACACTGCTAGTTAGGCTTGGTTTGAAGATCTACTCTTCCCTGATCCTTGCCAAGTATCACTTTTATTCTTAAATTGCAACTGTATTAAGTATGGAGTTGAGGCAGCCTGGTTATAGTCAGTTTAAGACTTGAAACTCACCTGAACAGAATTGTTTTCATGTTAGTTGAAGCATTGCAACTCCTTCTGTGCTCTCTTCCCAGACTGGGAATACATGGTGTTTAGTAAACTACATATTCCACCTCACAGTAACTTGTGTGCCAAAACTCACTGAACCCCTCTCTTCACTGATTATGAGTATCTATCTGCCCTCTTACACATAAAACATCTCTAATTTGTTAAGCATACAATTCCTTTGATTGTGTTGTAAAACTGTCAGTGGTTATAAACCAAAGCAAAGCAGATATTTGAGCATAGTTCTGTCATGACAGACCTGCAGTCTACTCCATCTAACCATGCCACATAAGCAGAGACAGCAACAGACCACGACTGTACTTTTTTCTGTTTGCTACAGTAATGCCAATAACCAAATAGTGGTGGGCTTATGTTAAACTCTTACCCTCAATGCTTCAGATTTCCCAACATTAGAGAAGTATATAATATCTTCCACAGAGAAACAGGATGCAAATTTTTTTATTCCATCAAGGAGTGATTACAAAAAAACAGTACACTGGTAAAAATCAGATTCTGCCAGTAACAAACATTCAGTAAACAGTTTATTTAAATGCAGATAATCACAACATTTGGATACAAGAATGCTCACTTGTGCCTGGCAATTTTGGGCTGTGAAGCTAGGGACTATATTATGATTATAACACACTGATTAGAATCAATATTTGAGGACAGTTTAGCAAATAGAAAACAAAGTAAGTAATAGCCACTCCAAAACTTACAAAAAGACCAACTCAGACCAGTTTCTGAAAGGTTTCCTGCCCCCCATCATCCAAATATGTATATATTTTCATAAAATAAAGTCCCCCAAGAGAATCAAATGCTTTTTGTTAAGACCCTCACCTGGTTTATGGTCATGCTTGCTCTTCTGTCCCTTTCTCTAAGGCCTGAAGTCTTATATCTCTCAATTCCCAAGTCTGTAAGACACACAATACTTCATATTTCTGTAAGTCTTTTTCAATACTCACCTACAGAAGTCCTTAAACACGTCTCCAAATGCTGTATCTTTCCTACTTAGCTGCTTCTAAGGTCATCTTTAGGTGTTGTCTCTGCTACACTTACAGACCTCTACTGAAGCGGATAATACCCAGAAAGCCCATCTTGTCAGTGCTGCTGTACAGTTCTGTCTTACAGAACTGTTAAGAGTACACATCAAGTGGGCAGAACTCCAAGTTTCAGGTAACAGTATCTTGTTGTGATCCATTACTCCACAGCCCAAATGAAACAAGTAATTTGCAAAAGACAAGATACCTCAGTACAAAAGAGCTGTGTTTGTGAACTATTTTCACAACTGCAGGAAGCTGAACTATTTCATGAGCATTACAGAAAGGGCCATGGCCCCATAGCTGTAAGCAACAGAAAAAGCAGCAATGCAAAAAAAAAAAAAAAAAAAAAAAAAAAAGCAAAACAAACTCCATGAACAAGTAGAAGGTTTTTTAACAAGGAAGGACACTTTAAAGCTGTAGTAAATTTGCTGTTTCATTCCTTCCACTTCTCCCTTTTTCACATGAAGGCACACGTATATATACACGCACAGAGATCCCACTTTGAATTGGAGTCAGCTTACACTGAAGTTAAACATTCAGTAACCACTCTTACACTGCTGAATGAAATGTTCATCTTAAAGCCAAGCATCAAAACAGCTGGCAGAAGAGTTTGCGTAGGCTTAGTTTAAGCTTGAAGTTCTGAACTTCAGTCATCCTCAATCTGGATCTGTCCTTTTAGCTTTAAACAATAAGGAGTACTTAGGACCCTAAAGCATTTTAAAATGCAGTTCTTAAATCAAGATTTTGAAGATTAGCAGGCAAGGGAATAAATTTTCATCAGCCCCTCCTTGATTTTCATGTTCTACAATGTGGACAGTGGAGCACATTCCATCATGGACCATTATGAAATTTTGGGAGTGATACAGAATAAGCTGCTGGACTAATATAAGTTTTGTTTTTTTTTTTTAAACCTTGTATTTGTCTAGTAGCTCCATTATGGGTAAACTCACCTGCCAGCAAATAAATACTTTAAAAAGTTCATCTTAATTGCACCAAGGTTTAGATGCATCACCATTCACCCCATAAATACTGAAGGCCAAGACAAGTACCTTTCACACTACGCAGGCACTGTTCCCTGGGATTAAGTGACATCATATGTGCCAATACCCAAATGAACAGAAGAGCCAAAGGAAGATAGTGGTTTTCACAACAGCTTTAGCAAGAATTCGTAGGTTGCATTGATTATGCCCCAGGACAGGACAGAACGATGATAATTCAGATGGGCTCCTCTGAAAAGGTGCATGAGTTTTCTATCACGTTCCAGCCAGATCTTCACAAAGACTTTTGAGAAGGACTGAAATTCACCACCAATTTGAGCTTGCATGCGAGTTTTTACAACATTCACTGGGAAAAACAAGAATCCCAGCATGGCACCCAACAGCCCTCCACAGATAAAGTCATTGACCAAATGAGTGCTGTAAGAAGTTGCTTCAGGCAGACACTGTTTGATAGGTCCCCGTAGGCCAAAGAAGAGTGCATTACTGGGTCCATTTCGAAGCAGAATAGGCACCAATCCCCGATAATATTCTCTCATCCCATAGACTTTCAGTACCTTGAAAGCCTGGTAAGTGTTTGTAAATTTATCATGGTGTTTGTAGTCCTGAAGCAAAGTCTGAACTCGCTCAAAAGGTGTAAGAACAGCTTCCGTGGTCCCTGCAAGCACTGCTGCCATGCTGCGAGTGAGGAGTTCAGGAGCACTTGTGTGGCTATGGAGCAGGGAGGAGAAATCTTCATACAAGCCAAACATTAGAGCCAGCGTTGTTGTTTTCTGCATTAATGGAGGAAGGATGCCACGATAGAGATTTCGAATTCCGTCCTTCTGTAGCTGATGTACTGCATCCTTTGTTTTCAGACCATACAGCTGCTGTCGAAAGAGGACCTTCTGGATGGGAAAAGTGACTGCTATATTTGTGAAGGCCGCACAGTAGCCACAAAGATAATGTTTACCAGAGGTAGCTGTTATGTCATTACTTAGATATTCCTTTGAATTCGTTGGGGCAGAACCTTCTGAATCCATCATACTGTTTTTCTTACTGTAGTATATCTGAATCCTCCTTCCCTAGATCAAAAAAGAAAAGAACGAAAATGAGCAGCGCTGCAGGTGACCTTGCAGCTTTATTCACACTAGTGGGTCATTCAAACAGCACCTGGTATCTTACATCCGAGGAAAGCCCATAAAATTTGAAGGAGAAAAGCAACAAATGCCAGATCTGATGGATGTTGCACTGTTTTCTACTCAAGTCTGAGAGACCTGAAAAAGCAGCAGTTTTTCTTTTCTGTACCCTTTCAAATTAAAATAGAAATAAATTGGGAAGGACATTGAGATATGGACTCCTCAAGCACTACATTACAGCTGACAAGAGGAAGCTTACACATTAGGTTTCCCTATTCACTGTGCCAAGGAATTGTCACAGTAATAAAATACCCATCACCGGGATGGTGGTGGTGGGGACAGAAGAGAGTCTAAGAAAACAAAAAGAAATAAAAAATAAATAAAATACATGCAGTAGGATTACAAATTCCAATCATTCCACTCTACCTTTCCCTGTGGCAGAAAACAACAGATAATTTAAATAACAACTTGTCATGGTTTAACTTGGCCAGCAACTAAGCACCACACAGCCACTTGTTCACTCTCCCCCCTGCCCCAGTGGGATGGCAGGGAGAATTGGAAGGGTAAAAGTGAGAAAGAAACTCATGGGTTGAGATAAAAACAGTTCAATAATTAAAATAAATTTTTAAAAAATACTGGGGGGGGGACACACAACACAAAGAGAAAAAGGAGAATAAAACCCAAGAAAAGCAAGCGATGCAAATGAAAACAATTGCTCACCACCAACCAACCAATGCCCAGACAGTTCCTGAGCAGTGCCCCCCACCCGCCAACCTCCTCTCCAGTTTTATTGCTGAGCATGACGTCATATGGTGTGGAATATCCCTTCAGTCAGTTGGGGTCAGTTGTCCCAGCTGTGTCCCCTCCCAGATCCTTCTGCCCCGCCAGACTACTCGCTGGTGGGGTGGGGTGAAGAGCAGAAAAGGCTTTGACTCTGTGTGAGCACTGCTCAGCAATCACAAAAACATCCCTGGGTTATCAACACTGTTTTCATCGCAAATCCAAAACATAGTCCCATACTAGCTACTATGAAGAAAATTAACTCTATCCCAGCCAAAACTAGTACACAATTGTAATCACAGGCTTAAATTAAACTACAAGACCACGTCTAACACAGTTTTGAAAACTTCTGGAAGTTCCAGTTAATTAACCTGCAGCCTCATCTCCTCAGAAAGACAGCATCTTGAACCCACCCTTGATTTTCATGTTGTTGACAAGACCTTGAGCTTGGCTAGATCTGAGGTCCTCAAGGATATGTAAACAGAGAGAGTTCTACCAAATAAAGCAGAGAAGTACTTAAGTCATTGTTACCAGACAAGACTTGTTCATCATTTAAAATAGGATTACTTATTCAACCATTATAAAAAGCTGTTTTTGCAGCTGATCCAAATCCTAACTTCCATTACAGCACAGCTTCAGTTAAGCCAGTAACCATCAAGTGAGACTGGTGGTGGTTTGTGAACTTCAGATACTCCCTGCCAGCAACATGCATGAGATTTCAATGATTTCAAAATGGTATTTGGGGCTAATACCCCTGCTTGGCACGAGGAACTGTTTCTCAAGGTGCAGCCACTACAGGCTGTTAAGTGAAGGATGCATGCCAGAGGCTATGCATGACAGAAACAACCTGGATTGCTCAAAGCAACCTGACAGATTACTTTCACCAAGTTCACAACTTATTTTTAAAACAAAACATGTATATACCTGGATTGGCTTTTCCCCTACAGCTACCTGCTATTTAATCCTTTAAGGTCTGGCAAGTGAAAATGCCATCTAAAGAATTACAAAATATGAAGTGTTTCTGTCAATACAAGAAGTAACATCAGAGACAGGGATTCATATTAGATGGCTTATACACCACTTTATATATGCACCAGTTCACAGTATTATTCAGGTTACTGTAGTTCTACTTGCATATACTAAAAAAGCCACATCTGCAGATATGCTAGTCTTACACAGGGGACAGTGGGTCACGCTAATTCAACTAACACAGTGTGGAAGAGTCTTGCCACAGAATACCATTAAGGAGATGACTGAAAAGGCCTTTGACAACTAGTCATTTATATGGGTGGCAGCTGTCTGGGGCCAAAACATGTTTTTCCCTCAAAAGAAACTCATAATAAATAGGGGGGGGTGGAAAAAGACCTTTACTTTTGTTTCAGAAGCTACATGCTCCTTTTGGTGTAACCACTGGATCTGTCCAGTAGGGAAGCACTGAAGACTGCAGCGATCCTCATTTAAGGAAGTCGTCACGCTTCTGAGTTGGGAACTTGCAAGAACCACGCACAGCAAATCCTCCCAGAAGTGTTTATGACAGAACCCTTGCTTTCACATGTAATTTGTAAGGCCTGTGCCACCTACAAGTACTAGAGCACAGCAGCCACTTTGTTAGAATTTAACATAAAAGAAACAGTTCTCAAAAAAGAGTAGAAGTTTTGGATCAATGGCATTGCCTATACATACAAACCCCTGAAGCTGCTGCAATGTCCCATTTATACACAGAAGTTCCCCTCAACCCAGGAGCCGATTTCAGAGCCCTCTGCGCAAGGGGGCACACGCGATCCTTTTTGACACAAAGTTCCCTGATCCAAGGTCTGTACGTCAGGTGCCTGCCACTGTCACCATCTTGTGGTATGCACATCTAGTGCTTCTGAAGAAGGATTTAAAGCCATTTACCTGCTTAAATGACCATGGCCTTCAAAATGCTGGCACGTGACCCACTAGGTCAGAAAAACACAAGAGAAAGAATAAAGAAAAGGACATTTGTTATGTGATATTGCATTGTATCTCTATATTTGTAATACTAGTAAGTGATCACAGTGTTTCCTGTCATCCTGACTACTGTGGAACAAACGTGCTACCTAGGAAGCCCTCCTGGCCCAACGGCAGTTTAAGATTACTCTGGGAAATGAACACTCATTCAATCAGTAAATCAGAGTAATATTACCAACTCCCACTCTTTTGCCATCAACTATGAGAAATATTCACCCTAAACAACTAGCCAAATCCTGAAGACATGCAGCTGTATCAGTTAACACAGAAGGTTTATGGATTCACCCATCTGTTTCTCCAGCCGATTGCCTACTGCTGTAACGTACACCAGGTTACCAACTCGGGGCTCACCAGCCCGTGGCTCCTCGCCACCGCCAGCCTACTGGACGCACCGAGCGCTTCCCCAAGCATGCAGCACGCTTCCAGACTCACTGCATTCTGGGCGCGGGGCCTCCCGCGATGCAGCTGCCCGGGAAAACCCGCCGGCCTGGTGCCGCTGAGGAGACCTCACTGCTCCCAGCGGCGCTGACAGGGCCGCCCGGCCGCGGCGCCGGTGTGCCGGGGACGCTCGGGAGCGATCGCAGCCCCTCCGGGGCACAGCACCAGGCGACCTGAAAGCAAGCAGGCAAACGCGAGTCAGGAACGCGGCAACGGCGCGAACAGGGAGGGCGCGGCCGCGCCGGGACGGCAGGAGACCACACCCGCCCCTCCCGCGCGGGCGGCGGAGCGGCCAGCAGCGCGGCGCCCCCCGGGAGGGGGCGGGGGCCGGGACCGGGGCCTGCAGCGCTGCCCCGCTCCCCGGCGGCCCTCGGCCCCGGCAGGCGGGCGCCCGCGGGCCGGGCTCGCGCTCAAGGTCAGGCTGCCGGCGCAGCGCAGCGCGGGGCGGTGGCTGCGGCCCGCTCCCGGCGGAACCACGCTCGCCCGTCCCCGCCCCGGCGCGCCTGCGCGGCCGCCGAGCCGGGCCGAGCCCCGCCGAGCAGAGCCGGGCTGGGACGCGTCGAGCCCCGCCGAGCAGAGCTGGGCCGGGCCGCGGGCCCCGCCTCGGGACGCACCTGCAGCCGTTGCCATGGCGGCAGCGGGGCGGGAGAGGACGGGAGCCTCCGGCGGCGGCCCGGCCGCGCGGCCTCTGCCCTGCGCGCGCCGGCCCCTGACGCAGCCGCCTGACGCAAGGGGTGACGCCAGCGGAGGGCGTGAGGGGAGGACGAAGAAAGCCCGTGCACCTCCCCTTCACGTGAGCCAGGGGAAGGGCGGTAGCGGCGCTGCCCCCTCCCCGTCTCAGCCAATCAGGCAGCGGCGCGGGGCACGCGAGCCGGGGGCGGGCTGGACAGTCGCCCCAGAGCCCCGCCCCGGGCCCCGCCCCCCGGCGTGCCGTGCGGGTCCGGCTTCGGGCGCAGCGGAGCGGAGGTGAGCGCCGGACTCGGGGGCGCCGGGCCGGGCAGCCAGCAGGCGCGGGGTCCCGAGCGGCAGCAGCGCGGGCCGCGGGCTCTGCCGCAGGGCTGGAGCGCCGCCTTCTGCCGCCTCCCTCCGGCGCCGCCCGGTGCCTCGGCGTCCGCGCCGTGAAAAGCTGCGGCGTCTCGTTTAGGTCCGTGTCCCCCCGCGTGTCCCCCGCGCCCCGCCGGCAGCGGGGTGGGAGCGCCGGGCGAGGCCCCTCCGCGCAGCTCCTCCGCCTTGCCGGGCAGGGCCGCCGGGCCGCAGCCCAGCCCGGGAGCGCGCCCGGCAGCCGCGTGCGAGCCCTGAGCGCCGCCAGGTCCGGCAGGGCAGGGGGCGGCGGGGCCGGGCTCTGCCCGCAGCTCCGGCGGCGGCGGCGGGAGCGCCTCTGCCGCCCCGGCTAGGGCTACCCCTCCTGCTGCGGGAACGCCGCAGCTCTCGGGGAGAGAGCTAGGGAAAAGCCGCCGTGCGCGGCGGGAGGGCGTCCGGCGCTGGCGGGGGGCTCGGCAGAAGTTCTGCCCCCGTTTCTTCTTTCTCCAGCTTCCCGGCTGCCCGCACTGGCCCGGGCTCTTGCCGACCCCTCGGCCCCGTTCGCATGGACGCGAGAAGCTGCTTTAGGATCAGGTACCGTGTCTCAGAGGGGCGGTGCTGGGCAGAGGACCGCAGGCGGTTTTCCACGGCAGAGCGTCGTCAGGGGAACACCGGGCTGAGCCCAGGCTGCCCGCGGGCGCTGCGCTGGGGCGGCTCCAAGGCTCTCGGGGACTTGGGCACTCGGTCCGCGACGGCTGCGAGGCTGGTGTGAAGCCGTCAGCGAGGCCTCCTCGGTGTCCTTTGAGAAACGTGGCATCCTCTTTTCTTGGCTGGGCTTGACGTCAGTATCGCCTCTCGCTGGGGAGGTGCTGTAAGGTACAAAGCACTGACAGAGTGCATAGTTTTATCAGTTTTTTTGTTGTGGGGTTTGATTAATTTTAGTCGTTTGGTAGTAAATAACAATGGCTCATTTTTATTTTAGTATTTGTATTGCTACCGCAAAGTTTAATGGTAGAGGCTTATTACAATTTAACCTGTAATGATAAGCCTGCAAAACGGAGAGGAACAGCAAAGAGAAAATGCTGAGCTGTTTGCCTGCTTGAAAGGGTGTGAGACTAAGTCTTTGCCCCCAGTTCTGCTCAAAAGTCTCCCTCTTCCAGTCTCAGTGTCCTGTTTCCAGGGCATCGCGATGCCCAAGCTGGGGATGTCATGCCAGGGGAGAGGCTCAGAGCTGCTGAGCCCGCAGACCATAGTCGTGAGGGACATGGCACTGCTGTCACAAGACCTTCCTTCCCAGCAGACTGCATGGAGTGCTGTTGTGGGAGAGTGGCAGCAAATCTGTATTTCTTCCAGTAAAGTTCAAGTGGGGAATTCCCCACTGAGTACCCAGGCATTGTATAGGACCCTAGGACAAACTTGAAACTTAGTTTCAAGGCAAGTCTGTGCTTTCTTGAGTAGATTCCCTCGTGATAGTTGCAGGATAGCTGCAAGTCAAGATGTCTGCAAGAAGAACTAAAATTCCCCACATTTGGTCAAGGACTATCCTTCAAAGCACTAAGCACTTGCCTGCCATGCCAGCATGCATCCGTGAGAGAATAAAGGAGCCTGGTTCCCAATTGCTTTTAACAGCATCATATATGAGGTGAACTCTGGCATTAGAGGGTAACCACAGTCCTCATTTGAGCACGTTTCCTGACATGTTAAGTGGACATGAGCTGGCAGTGGTGGGGTAGGCAGGGACAAAGCCAGAACCACCCAGCGCAGGGTCAGAGCCACTCCTGCCAGCAAAGGCTGTCCCGGGCACTCAGCTGACCTGAAGCCATCCCGTGGACATGCACACTTTCTTGTGGTGTTTATAGGGCTCCTACTGCACCGGAGAACTGATCTCTGGCTGCTGCGTGCTGGATAACATGCACGAAGCACGCTGCTTCAGGGGGAGTGCTGATGGATGGTGGAGCTCCCCACTTTGCATTATTGGTTTTTTTGGTCACTGATAATAACAATTCTACTCTCAAATACCAAGTGTTAAATTTTGTGAGGTACTTCCCCATTTAGTGAAGCTGCTTGTCCCGTGCTTTGTGGAGACAGGTGGGAGGTCGCCGAGCACATGGGGCATTGGGAGGCTTGCCCACTGCTGCCTGCGCCAGGTGGGGAGCCAGCATGGGAAGCGGGGGCTGAAGTCCTGTGATCAGGAGGGGCATTGTGCCATTGGCAGTCACTGCTTCTCAGCGTGGGACATGGGGAATGACGCTGGGCAGGTGGTGGCATGAGACGGAGCAGAGAAGCATGATCTTGCACGCCCTCAGCAGCAGCGGCCTCATGCTGGGGTGGGATCGGGTGTCTGGGGTCCGTTATGAGCTTTGCCTGCTTTGCTGGTGGTGCATTGCCAGCAGTCATGAATGCTTGCTTCTTTTCGATCCCTCTTATGCTTGGAGGGTCCCGCTGGTCTCCCCAGGTGCTGGGCTCAGGATGAACTCAGCTTCTACAGAAAGTTTCACACCTTTCCTGACGAGCCCTCTGTCCCAGACAGGACTGTTAGGCTGGGGTTGGGGACTGGCAGCCCTCTCTCCCCCGCAGCACGGTCCTGTGAGACCCCCTGTCGCCAGCAGCAGCCGGGCAGGTCCTGCAGGCTGCACCACCCCTTCCCCACAGCGCGACCTGGCCACACTCACAGCGGCTCTGCGTCGTGCAGCATGTGCTCCCAGCGGCGCCTTTCACTCACTAGAGGTGCATCCGGCCTCGCGCCCGCCCTGCCTCAGCAACCCCTCACTCCCGGGGCCTTGCTTCATGCCTTCACCTGGGAGCTGGCAGACGGCTCTCCCAGGGAGGCCGACGCATGGTTTGGGACCCTCTGCTGTCCCCTCAAAAGAGGCCCGCGTGCTGCTGAGCAGTTGTCCTCCACTCTGTGAAGAGACGTGCTCTCCTGGGAGGCTTTGGCCTCGGCTTCGTCCCTCCTGGCTGCCAGCTGTAATTTGTCCAGAGCTGCACTGAGCCTGCTGCCCGGCAGCACATTTCCACTGCTGCACTCACCACGCACAGCTGCCTGCTCCTTCTGCCTCTCTAAATGCAGGGGCCGGGAGGGCAGGGCCATTGGCTCCCCCCCCCCCGCCGCCGCCTTGCCCAGCAGTCTCGGTGCAGCACCAGAGGGAAGCATCGCACCTGCTGGGGTGGCTGGCGAGACCCGCTGTGGGCTGGCTGTCTGCCAAGGACTGGCAGAGTGTGGCAGGGGGAAACCACGGCAGGGGACATGACAATGCCATGGCCTGCCAGGCGCAGATCGATGTCCTTGTTTGTGTGCAGTCTTTGAGCTCCAGGGTTAAGCAACAAAATTTTAACCATGCCGAAAGAGCAGAGACCTCAGAACAGCTTGTTTGGGCGTTGCTGGCCTCTGAGCGGGGCTAGCAGGAGAGGGAGGGAGGAAGGGAGAGAGGGAAGGAAGGAAGGAAGGAAGGAGAGAGGCCTGCAGGCAATGGTGGAGGGAGCATGCTGTAGGATGAGTGCTCAGCCGTGCTTGGTCAGAGCCCGTGTCTGTGCTTGAGGCATGCTGGCCTGCTGCTCTGGGCCTGCTTCTGTACAGCTCTGTCCCCAGAGAGGCATGTCCAGCAGGGACCTACATGTCCCTGTCAACATGGGGTCCCTGCCCTGGCTGAGCCTTGCCTTCTCCTTCGTGCCCCACAAGCTCTCAGGGCTCACTTCTGACTCTGTGTCCCGTCCTTTGCAGGTGCTGATGGAGGTCAGTGGCCTGCCGGTGGAGCTGTGGCAGCTCATCTTATCCTACCTGCGCCTCCCTGACCTGGGCCGCTGCAGCTTGGTCTGCAGGGCCTGGTACGAGCTCATCCTCAGCCTGGACAAAACACGCTGGCGGCAGCTCTGCCTGGGCTGCCTCAAGCACAGACACCCCAACTGGCCCAACCAGCCCAGTGTGGAGCCGCGGTCCTGGAGAGAGGCCTTCAAACAGCACTACCTGGCCTCCAAAACCTGGACCAAAAACACACAGGACCTGGAGTCCTCCAACTGCCTCTCCCTCTTCCAGAGGAGAAAGGGCTGGCGCCGGCTCTGTGTCGGTACAGGGGGAGAGTTTGACAGCCTCCGGGCCGCCCTGGCTGCCGCCAGCCCCTACGACTGCCTTGTGCTGCTGCCTGGCGTGCACGAGGAGCAGGGCGAGGTGCTGCTGAAGGTGCCTGTGGAGCTTGTGGGGCAGGGCAAGCTGGGGGACGTGGTGTTGCTGGCGAGCATCGACCAGCACTGCCCCACCGCCCGCCTCTGCAACATGGTCTTCATGCCGGCCCGCTTCACCTCGGTGCTCTACAAGGTGAGGCTTGGCGGGGCAGGGGTGGTGAGGATGGCGAGGCTGCCGAGGTGTCGTGACCAAGGGGGTTCCCCAGTCTGCAGGCATCTGGAAAGCATGACTGGGGGTTTCTGGGACTCCCTAACGCATGGGGGCTCAGGGGCTTTGTCCTCTGAATGTCTCTACTTCATTACAGATCGACACAAATGCCACACAAATCGCCACTAGCAAGTCTGCCTTTGATTAATAAAGCAAATATATATATCAGGCTATTACAAGTTACTATCAGCAATCAATAATACAGTATCAATCAATAATATGTCAGCAATCAGTGGTAGAAACAATTGTATAGCAACAACCACTAACAGCAACAAACAAGTAGGTATATACTATTACAGCTTACTGCAAACTTACTACCAATACAACAGCAGATATGCTTATGATAGATTACTTATATGGATATATAATACAGGTATCAAGAGAATTAGATTTCAGAAGGGGCCAAACCATCTGTCGCAGGTGAATTATTTAGAGAGGCCATTGTTGTGAGGTAAACTAAAAGGGTTTTACTAGCGGTTAAACAATGATCAAATGATAATTAATCAATGACTGAATAATAATTAAATGGTGATTAAGCAATAATTGAGTGGTAATGAAACATTGATTTAACAATGATTTAAATGATTATTTAATCGATAATTTAGATGGTGGTCAAACACTCTACTACTTACTACTCTTCCAATAATTAAGCTACAGCTGGGTATATATATAAAAATGTCACTAGCATATAATATACCTTTAGGCCTAATGTAAAATGTCACTTACCTCATTATAGATATGTGATGTCAGGTGAGAGGTCTCTCAGCCTCAAGGAGTAACCCTGAGAGGCGTCCCTGCTCAAGGGAGATTCCCGCCGTGCAGCCTGCTGCTGCACAGGAGAGCTCAACAGGCTTAGGGGGCTACAGATATTTATAGCCTAAAGTGATGGACTCATAGCCAACCCTTTGGTGTTTGTGCAGGTGTGAAGCTGTAGCAGTTTTAGTTTTGTCTAGTCCCAGCTGAGGCTGGCACTGTTAGCTCCTGATAGGACATGGAGCTAACTAGACTCCTTAGTTCCTGAGAAGATCTGGCCTGGCACCATTTTCACGGTTTGCACAACAGGGCTGGCTTCAGTCAGGGCTACTTGTCAGTGATGCCTGAACCAAAGCACTGTTCACTCAGTCAGAGTGGGGGCATCCACTACACCATCCCAAGGGGCACCCAGCTGCCCCAGAGGCAGGAGGGCAAACCGAACCAACCTCAAAAGTGGGGGCAAAGGGGGATCAGCGAGGCAACAGCGTCTCACATCAAAAATGCTCCATGTCACAGTCTGGCATCAGCTGGGCATCCCTGGCCAGGGTCTGACATCTTGTAGCAGGTGTGTGCAGAGAGTTCAGCCAGTTTAGGAAAGGAAAAGTATGTGCAGGACAGGATGTTCTCAGAGAGAGAGGCTCCATTTTGGATAAAAATTTAATCTGTTTTAAGAAGGTGTAGCAAACCACCACTTTGAGCAACCAGTAGATGCTGTTAATTTCTGGAACAGCCAATAGATGATGACATTTTTGTTTTTTCAGAGCAATTTTATTTTTCTAGATTGTTTCCACTTTTCCAGATGACAAGTTGTCATTACACTCCCTTGTTTTTTGCACTTATCGGTGATATCTCAGGATGTCTCTGGTTTCTCAGTACACAGCTGCATCTCTGAGACGCAGCTGTGCTTCTCAAGGATGTTTCTGGCTCCCAGCTCCCAGGCTGGCAGGCGTTTTCCTTTGTTCAGTGATTTTCTCCTTCTCACCAGCTGCCTTTCTGACCGCCCACATGGCAAGGTGTGAGCAACGCAAGAGGCTGGGCGTGCAAGAGGCACCCCTGGGAGCTGGCACTCTCTGCAGTGCGCCCAGCACCAGCCCTGCTGGCCCAAAAACCAGTTGCCGCTGATGTGCGGTCTGCCCTCAGCCTGGGCTGGGAGCCCTCGGCCAGGATGCCCAGGGTCTTTGCTGGACCTAAGCCAGGACACGGGATCACGGGCCCAGCCCCTCTGCCGTGGTCCACCCTGACAACACTTTGGTCCCCATGGACAGCTGCTGACTGGTCCAGAGTGGGATGTGCCCAGTGCGAGTGCTGCGCCCATGGGCTGTGCCTCCAAAAATGAGACCTTCTTCATGATGAGTCAGCCCATCATTAGTTATAATTTACGGTTTCATTTCCTTTTCACCATTTGATTATGTGACATATTAAACTTATTCAGTCTGAAAGTCCCCCGGACAAAGATGATGTACTGCCACGTGGTGGGAAAACCGAGTCACAAATCTGCTGAGAAAGTCCCTGTTTGTCCCCCACCATGTGCTGGGTTGCTGAAGCAGACACGTGGTGTCTTGCTCAGTTATGTCTTCTGCATTTGGCTGGTCAGCGTGGCTGCGTTTCACCTTTCAGGCTGTAACTCTGGTCTCCGCGCACAGTGGGGTGATGGTACAGCCCTTCAGCTGCTGTCGGTGGAACGAGAGCATTTCCTCCCAAATCTCTCAATGAAAAACAAATTAAAAAAGCAAACTTGTGCCAATCCTACTGGTAGTCATTAAAACCCTGCGAGCTGCAATTTCAGAAGGGCTTTCACAAGCAGCCTCTCAAAAGCTGATTTGATTGTGTCCCTTTTAATTAGCTTTTTTTAATTAAAAAAGGGGAAGGTACGATTCAGTCTGGAGCAGGCTAGTGGTCTGAAGGGATTTCTGTGTGGTTGTCTTTGGGTACAAAGAAATGCATTTCAAAACCTGTTTGCAGCATGACCACTTCTGAGAGTGCTCAAGGCTGAAAACAAATGTTAGGACAGTGTGTTGGCTGCAAACTCTGGAAATCTCTGTAAAATTGCCCCAGCTCACCTGTCACAAGCTATTGATCTGTCTGCTTTTAAGGTGGTGCACTAGGCAATCGAGGGATAACCTGGGAAGAGAAAATAATGATTTAGGAGATTCCTAGTCAAATTAGGAGCACAGTGAAATTCCAAGCACACTACTCAGCTTTTCTGATCTGGCCCCTCTGTACCTTGTTGCATTTCGGTTGGCCTTTTCTGGAGATAAGCAGAGACTTGCCATGCCTGCACAGGAGAGAGATACTTGGCCATGTACAGTCATCCAGGTGGTTTGCCAGCACCCATAAATTGCTATGTGCGTTGCCTAGCAAAGCAGGAAGGCCATGGTAGGGATGGCTCACAATTCTGCAAGTACCAGCAAGTCAGATGGGAAACCACAGCCAGGGAACAAGGAACTGATGGTGTCTCCCCTACTGCAGTGTCACAACGTAATGCCTGTGCAGCAGTATGGCACAAATTTTTACCTGTTTTGCTTTGCGCTTGATGCATCATGGGTGCAGCATCCTTCCACCAAGTACACTAACAGCTCCAGGGAGAATTGTAGCTCTACAGGCCAACCAGACAATGCTTGATGTTGTCTTACCTGGTGTTTAACCAAGTAAGCCCCTGAGTCCATTAATGATGCCAGCTGGCAAATACACATCTCTGAAGGCTGCGAACTCTTCTGTGTAGGGAGCGTTGCTAAGGTTTAGTGATCTTGGCACATCTAGGCCCTGCCTGCTCCTGCGCTTGACTGCTGGGCCTTGCTGGGACTGCAAAGCTGTGTCTTGGCAGGGAAGTTAAGGAAATGTTGCCAGCAGGGAAGAAAGTCAGTAGGTGTCATTTGTTGCAAGATACTTACTAACTCTGCTTGCAGTACTGCATCTGTGCCTGTGTGAGCTTGTTGCATCTGTGACACCTGAACGCCTATTGTGTTTGTGAGTGTGAGCTTGTTTGCTGTGCAAAGACTTCATGGTACATCCAGGACTGCTTTTTCTTGCTTTGTGCAATGATCGCACGTTGTGCTTACTCTCCAGACAACCTCAGGCTACGTCCAGTTCGACAATTGCAACTTCGAAAGTGGGCAGCTGCAAATCCATGCGCCAGGGACATGCCAGGTGAAGTTCTGCACCTTCAGGCAGTCCAGCATCCACCTTCGCAGTGTGGCTCTCTGTGTCCTGGAGAACTGTGAGTTCACCGGCAGTGAGAACGCCTCTGTAACTGTGGAGGGCTGCCCGAGCTCTGACCGTAACTGGGCCTGCAAGCACCTGGCCATGCTGGCCAAGTCCTGTGCAGCGTCCATGTGGGAGCCCTCTGTGGCCAAGCGGGATGGCTGGGGGGAATCGCTGCTGGATCCAGTGAGAACGTGCGAGATTGTTGTAGCGGAAGAACAAAGCAGCTTCCTCTCTGCCGTGAGTGCTCAAGCCCTGCTTGGCTCAGCCCAGGAGGACACTGAATTCGGAGAGAACCTGCAGGCAGCAAAGGAGGAGGAGTACCTGGCCCTCGACTCAAACTCCAGTGACAGTGACTTACGCAGCAACGATGAAGAGGATGCTCAGGCTGCGTACAAACTGCCCTACCAAGCCCACAGTCTGAGTCACATGCTTGCCGATGTTACATACAGCAGGCTTCAAAGCAACAGACTGCACGCCCTTCAGAGGGACCTTAAGCTCAAGTCTCTGCAGCAGGAGCTGCAGCAGGACAAGGAGGCCCAGTCTTTGGCCAACTCTCTGCAAGGCTGCATCATCCGACAGTGCCTTTTCAGGGACGGGAAGGGAGGAATATTCATTTATTCACGAGGGCAAGCAAAACTGGAAGGAAGCATCTTCAGGGGTCTGACCTATGCAGTGCGCTGCATACAAAACAGTAAGGTGCTGTGAAGACTGCCATGAGCCCTGTTCCCTCTCCCTCCTGTTCCACCAGCTCCTTTCTTATGCATAGCTTGGGTTAAGTAGCCCAAACTATGGAAAGGGCAGATCACTTGCAGCCATCTGCTTTCTGCATGCAGTAATGTTGAAATTGTAATTGGAGGCATTAACTCGGTGGCATGTTGGGGTCGTGCAGTCAGGCTCGCTCTACCTGCAAATGAAACTCTCACCCTGTAAAAGTGTTGCTGGTTGTCATCACCTTTGCTGCTCCCAGCACGGCCCATACCACAAACGCAGGATCCTGGTCTTGCCCCTCGCCATGGCCAGTCCTGGCTGCTTCAGGAGAGCCTGCAGGGGTGGGTGCCTGCCGCAGGCAGAGATGGGGGTGTAAGGAGGGATTTTGGCCGGGGACATGTCCTGGAGGCTGAACTCAGGTTTTTCCTCAGCACAGCATCATCTAACCCTGTGCTTGCCCAGAGCTCTCCAACTCTGTGCCTGTGCTTCTCTTCAGACAGGACGCTGGCGGCGAGGACTGCGGGGGAGAATCACACTGCCAAAATCCCCAGTGTTGGCGGTGTCGGGGGGTTTCGGGAGGCTCCTCTCCAGCCACCTGCCCAAAGCAAGACCATCCCCACTGCTTGGTTGGGGCAGCCCAGGATTTGGGCCCATTTTTCAGTCTATAGCTTTAAAAGACTGCAAATAAAAGTTTTGTGCAGGGAGAGGAAGGGGAATGTTTTTCCACCTGGTTCGGGGAAAGGGCTTTGCTGTGATAGTGCTAGCTCCCCGTCTGCAGTCCCCATGGAAGGACTGCAGACTGCTATTGCCTGCGCCTTGCAGAAATGATTGGCTTCTTGGCAGTGGAGGATGGCTCCTTTCTTTTCAAGGGATAATCGTACCAGAGGTGCTCTCCCAAAGGCTGCCCCGCGGATGCAGCGTGGTGGCAGGAGCAGAGGCACTTTGCATGGCTGTGCCTTGCTGCTCAGCCCCTCTGAGCTGCTTGAGGGCTGTTTTCACAGGAGTTAACCTAGCAACAAATGGAGGTCCAGCACTTTGGACTGCGTTCTGTTTTTATTCCCCTCGGTTTGCTTCCAGTTTGCTCAGCAGCCTGGTTTTAACTGGTAGGAAGTGGGAGGGAGATGAGGCCAGCCCAGCTGCTGCTCTCAGTGAGAATTTGCTCAGCTAGGAATTAGCCCAGAGGCGTGTCAAGAGGTGGGTGTCAGAGCATCAGGCAATGGGAGACAGTGAAATGCTTGGCTGTGAGACGGGGGCAAGGTGCAATGCGAAGTGGGAGCATGGCGGAGCTGGCAAGGGCTCGGTGTCCTTGTGCAGACAGGACCAGGGCAAGCCTGGAGTGGGGTCTGCTGTGTGGGACCCAGCTGGAGCGGGTGCCTGTGTTTCTCACCTCCTGTAGCTCCCTACCTGGGCAGCCAAGCGTGAGTGATGAAGACAGGCGGCTGTCAAGCCCTGCTGAGCTCCACATCTAGTTGAGAGATTGAATGAAGCACCTTTCTGGAATGAGCAAATAAAAGGAAGTGTAATTTAATTACCTTCTGATCTGTGTTGCTCATTGAAGTGGGATATGCAAAGGCAATTTGTAGATTATTTCTTAGCACTCGTAAGACATGGATTTAAGACATGATTTTGTTTGGCTGGAAAATATTAAAGATTGCCACTGCATAAATATTTAACTACTTATTTGCTTAGAGGAAACTAGGTTATTACAAGTGGTGTCAGTGATTTCAGTTTGCTGGCTGGGCCATTTCTGCCTCCAAATGGCAGGATCTTTTCTCTGAAGGCGCAAGGCAATGGACAGGTCACGTGCTGAGTGTGTGCTGTAGCACACTGGCCCAGTCAGCTTTACGGGAGACTCATGGGAGGCTCTGTGGCATTTGATGTGTTGCCTCCAAGCAGCTCTGTGCAGCAGAGAGTCAGGAGAGAGTCAGCCTGTTGCTGACTGTGTACAGAGAGGGGGCCAATGCAAATGGGGACTGCCTGAGCGGGGAGGGGACAGGTCTGTTGTACCACGAGCGGTATGGAGATGGGACGGGGACTGGTCGCTCACTGTTGCTGACAGTGTGCAAGCGCAATGCAGTGAATGAAGCCATTGGGCACACCTGAACACAGGCTTTGTCAAGTGGAGGCATGTGTCAGGCCATCTTTGCTCTGGCTGTGCAGCACCAAGCACTGCGGGTCCCCATCCCCAAGCAGATCCATGCCAATGGGTAATGACCAATAGGCTTAACCGTAGCACTTGTCCACATGTGCTGATCTTCCTTTCAGCTGGCCTGTGTGCCTGGCATACCTTGGATTGCAGGAGAGGCAGAGAGGTTGTAGATGCACAGAAGTTGCAGAAGGGAGAGCTATACCCTTTGGTCATGTCCTCCTCTTCATCCTTCTAGCTACAACTACAGGTGCTTCTCCTCTTCCCTGCAGGTTATCATGCTGAGGAATGACATCCACCATTGCAAAGCATCAGGGATATTCCTGCGCCTCTCTGCAGGAGGCCTGATTGCAGACAACAACATCCATTCAAACTGTGAGGCTGGGGTGGATATTCGTAAGGGAGCCAACCCCCTTGTTCTGGTATGTACCCATCCAAGTTGTGCTGGAGGGCAGCGCGCTCTTTCTCTCAGTGCTGTTCCTCTCCGAGGGGCAGCAGGGATCCATCTCCCAGTACAAAAAACACTGACCTTTTTGTTAGCTTTGCCCTTCAGCCTGTTTCTTAGGTGTTGGTTGATGAATTAGACTACAGCTAACCCCAAGGGCAAGGCACAGTGAAGTGTTGCTTGATGGTGCATGCATGGTTTCCTGCTATATTTGACGGTATGTTAAATTAACATTAAATTAACATGACTTAAAATTGTTGCGCATAGAGGGGAGGGTAGGGGGATGTTCCTCTGTCAAATAAACACCCTTGTGTAATGAGTGAACTCATGCAAGCAAGGAAGTAAATCAGCACTGTACTGTAAATTGTTTCTCCCACACTGGGAATCGTGTTGTCTACCCTGGGAGTTGGTGGCGGGTGTCAGCTCTCTGCTTAGCCTCAGGCAGGAGGGGAGCAGCAGCTCGCTCTCCAGTAGCATGGCTTTTCCTCTGAATTGGTGGTGTCTCCAGCTGTGCAGCAGGTGACCTTGTCCCTGTTCACTGAATGCTGTATCTGTAGTCATCCTTGGAGGAACCGGGGCCTTGCCGTGCAGGAGGAGGCAGAGAGGTAGATACAAACTACCATCTGACTGACCCTGTGGCTGCATCGAGCTCTGCACAAGAGATGGGGCACGCAGAGCTGTGGCCCCATGAAGGAGGAGGAGGTGGCAGCTCAGCCACGGAGCCACGGGCTGTCTCTGGCCTCAGTTGCAGCTTTGAGCTGCTGTTTGTTGCTTTGCCTGGTTTGGCAATTCCTGCCCTGCCATTCTGCAAGATACTGGGCTGGGACTGCTGTCCTGCTGGGTGGGTCCCAGTATACTCCTGTCCTTATGGGAGATGCTGGCCTCTGTCATGGAGAGAAGCAGCCATGTGGCTGTTGACAGTGGTCATTCAGGCTGTGCAAAGTGCTGTCTAGCAGCTTGAGAAAAGGCAATGCCGAGCCCCCTGCTTGGACTCCTGCCTCCAGCTCCTGTCAGGTGCCACCAAGGGTCTTTTCTTCTTGGTGGCCATGGGGAGGTGTTGGACTTGCAGCCCCACCAGCCCCGCCCAACGTCAGATGGGCTGTGGGGAATGAAACATCACTGGGTCCAGGGCAGCCCTTGGAGATGGCAGCAGGAACTGCTGGAGGAAGAAGAGGCTGCAGGCATGATGGGAAGGGAAATTTGGCATTGTGTACTAGAATCCCAAAGAAAGTTAAAAGTTAAGTGTGCCTTGACTGTTTGAGAGTGATTTCTTGGCAGCTGGATTAATTACCCTTCTGCCCTTTTACTCACCAGTGTTGGGAGCTGTTGCTTTTCTCTGTGGTTGCTGTCTCCTCTTGCTCACTTTTATGAGTGACCTTCCTTCCTTTTGCTTTTATTGTCTCTACATGTGCACTAAAAATAAAACCATAGTGCAATAAGATACACAGTGGCCTTCGCTCAGGCATTGTCGTCGTTGGCAACGGAAAAGGCATCATCCGTAGCAATCAGATCTATGGGAATAAAGAAGCTGGCATTTATATTCTGTATAATGGAAACCCTGCTGTGAGGTATGTTAGCTAGCACTGACCTCTCTCTCTCCTCTCCTTCGTCTGTTAAGAATTATTTCTCCCACTGTGCACAATTTTCTTCTCTTTTTTTCTACCCCCGCCATAAAGCAGAAGTAGGACCACGGTGCACTAATACCTTTCTGTGACTTCCCTCTATCTGCTTGCTGCACCCAGTTCTTTGCCAAGTGCCAGTCCTGGGTTTTCCCCATGGATCTGAGGAGGACAGAGCTGTGTTCAGGAGGAACAACTCAGACATGTCATGGTGCTTTTTGCAGGAAAGGGAGTAACGGACCTCAGCACTCCCATCATTGTTGCTCCAATTCACCTTTCTGCTTTAAACACCTGAAGCTACTGACTTGTGTGTGTTTAATACCATTCGGTTTAGATGTTAGTATTGCTGTCCAGTAGGCTTTCTTCAGGTCAATGCCATCAGCTTTACCTGGTGGTATCACCTGGTAGCAGTCAACCCAGAAGTGAGATAGCAGCTGGAGCACAGTATTGGTTGCAGATGTGAGGGGCCTCTCGTCTGTACTGCCACCCCCTTCTGCCTCTCTCCGTGCCTGTGGGTGATAAGGAACAGGCGTGTGACAACTCACCGCAGTGCTATAGAGCAGGGTAGGGCACAAAGGGAAGAAAATGATTGCCCTGGATCAGCCCTGTAGCTAGGATGTGAGTATTCATGCTGGAAGTGTTGATAATTAACAGTGCTTCAGCCTCGAGTCCTGCAGTCCTAATGAAAGTGACTTCTTGCAGGTTCATGATCTGTGTGCAGAGCTGGTGAGGTTTAGACAGACTGCCTATACGGACACTTAAGAACAGGTTACTGAGGCACTTAGTCTAGGTTGGGACCTGGAGAGAAGTCTGCACCAGATGTACCAGCCCGGAAAACACAGGGGTCAGGGCCGGGCTTTCCAACAAGGGATTAAGAAAGTGCTCTCTCAGAGAGGTATTGATTTCTGAGAAAAGCCATGTTGTAATGGCAGGGCCCAGCAGTGCAGAGGAAACATGCTGCGGGATGGAGAGAATCTCTAGATATCCTTTCCTCTGTACTTTCTCGCAACATCATTTGCAATCCCAGCTTGCACCTCATGACTGACATGTCACCATCCGTGCTTGCTGGCATGTAGAAGATGATGGGGAGGGGGTAGGGAGGAAGCTCAGTGGGAAGACACCTTTTTTGTCCTGAGCAGCTGCCCATTTTGGAGGAGCTCACCTGCTCCACTCATGCGTGCCACTCTGTGCTGCCTTTCGGCCGCACTGGTTCAAGGTGGGCTCTGGTGCTGGTCGAGGCTGTGTGCACCGGTGCCGTCCCGGCGGTGCCACATGCAGCTGTGTTGAGCATGGGGCTCAACAGGGGCTGTTGGCACAGCTCAGTCTCACCGACAAGATGGTGTGTGCAGCTGCGGGCAGGCAGGGCTGGCAGAAGGGGGAGGTTTATGGTAGGAGTAATGTCCTTTTCTGGGTGCCTTTTTCACAGTTGGAAACAGTATAATGTTTTGGCCATCCCCGAGAGCTGCAAGCCCAGCTCCATCCTATGTTGCTGCCTGCAGCTGCCTGGCTGCAGGACAGGTTTTGCTGGGGCGTTGCAAGGGGCTCCATGCAGAAAGCAGGAGGGTGTCCTTCTGAGAAGTGTGCCAGCAATGTGGGTGCTGAGTACCATTTTTAAGCATGATACAGGCCCTTGGGCATGTACATCTTCCAGTCAGAGCTATCCTCTGCAGCAGCTAAAAAGCATTTTGGGTAAGACTGTGTCCCCTGCTGTGCCGAGGCTGGGAGGTGCCAAGTGTGATGGTGCCCGGTGGTGCAAGGCTACTGCCTGCTCCCCTGAGCTGGTGAGAGCAGCACTGGAGGGCACTACCCTGCAGCAGTGGGACTTGGGCAGCTGAGAGCCCCTGCCTTGTATTCATGGGGGATTGCCTCTGGGATGGCTTCACGGTTTCTCTTCCCCCTTACCCTGCAGCTGTTGGTGCAAGCACGGATTTCAAGTACAGGTGCCTTGTGCACTCTTCTCACCTGGTCTCTCTTTCTAGAGGCAGGTGCGTGTGTCACACCAGGCCCTGCAGCCCACAAGCAGCTTTCCATTCTCTGGGCACCGGTGATGAGCTGCGTTGTTCTGGCAGGGTGGGGGGGGCTTCCCTCGGCTGCCGGACCGAGTGGCCCTGCCCAAGCAGGCAGCCACAGCCGCTGCCCCCGAGCAGGCAGCTGCGAGTGGAGGGGCAGCCAAGCCAGGGCAGCTGAGGACAGCAGAGGCACTAGCTGCCCAGCAAGGCGGGGCAGCCCGCTCTGCCTGCACTTGTCCCTGGGAGCAGGACAGCAGGACAGCAGTGTGAAGCACTGCACCCACCCCCTCCACCCCCAGGCAGCACTGGTGATCATGTGTTGCTGGTGATTGCATGTCACAGGTGCAGCTTTCCCACCCTGGCTTACTGCTGTAGAAGGTCCTCTGCTCCCTTCACGGCCCACTGGAGCCGTCTCCAGTGACTGCTCCTAGGTGGATGCCGGGCCAGAGTCGGTGCCAGGCACTGCATTCGTTTGGTGTTTTTTCCTTGTGGTCAACCTGATTGCTCTCCTGGTCTGAACCTCAGCAACAAGCCAGAGATTTGGGGTCATGTTGTGGAGGAGGCGCTGGTGGTGCACTCAGGGCCCCTGGGCTTCGTTCCTCCTGACAGGCCTCCCAGTAGGTGGAAGCCCAGGGGACAGAGGGGCACCTCTACTCAGGCATCGCAGGGCCCATGCGTGCTCTCCAGGCTGTCATTCCCAGCACGGCGCTGCCTCTGCTCCTGCCACCATGTTTAATGTTTCCTGCCATCAACTGCAATCACTGTCTGCCCGCTGGCTTCGGGGCTTCTCTTGGAGCAGCAGTCCCATGGCTGATAAAGCCTCTCGCCTCCTCCCTGGGTTGGGGAGGATGGGGGAAACAGGGTAAAGTCCTCACAGACTCCTCTGCGACGTCCACCTAGGTGGGCTCCAGCCACTATGTGGTGCATCTCCCGCACTTTTCCATGGGGGCACGGGGTTCTGCAGCTCGGAGGCCCCTGCTCTGTACCGCCCATGAGGGTAGGGAGGCCACGGCTGGTGGCCTGCCTCCCCGCAGGGTGTGCTGCGTGGTGCTGGGAGAGCCGAGCATGTAGGGCAGTTTGCAGAGGAGTGAGTTTAATCCTGAGGAGAAAGAAAGTCCATCTCAAGGGTGGGGGTAACTGAGGATGCAGGCAGCCATCAGGGCGGAGAGGCTGGGGTGCAGGAGGCAGCACTTGGTTCTCTCTGTCTGTACATTCCCTGTGGCTGTGGCTGGCCACTCCTGGAGACGGCACTCTGGCTGGACAGACAACTGGTCTGACGTGGTAGCCATTTGGATGTTCATGAGCACTTCCCGCTCTTCAAATGCTCTTACTGATGTGTTTCTCCGTGCCTCTTTTGTGCTTTCACCTCCTTGAAAGTGGTTCAGCTGCCAGCAGCTCCGCTCTGCTTTGCTTGTACCTTCCCCACTGTGCTTCCCTCTCGCTGCACTTCACTGTGCAGCTGCCCTGTGCCCAGCTCTCACTGCCGGGCACGTGCAACGGGCTGTGATGGGTAGCCAGCCAGGGAGACTGGTGCCTGTGCAGAGACCCACTGTGCTGGCATCAGTGCAAACCATGAGCAGACAACACTGCTGCTGGTAACTTTCTTTTCTTCTCCTACCTCAGTGGGAACCATATTTTCCAGGGACTTGCTGCTGGAATAGCAGTGAATGAGAATGGGAGAGGCCAAATCACAGGTATGGGAATGAAAATGGTATTGTTATGCCCAGTTCGTCTCTCTCTTTAAGCTCTGTCTGTTTGTTTCATTGCAAAATTTATCTTGTTATGGTTCTTCAGTGACTTTAGGTGCAATTTCTAGTTTGCATTTTCTAGTTGGCATTTCTGCCCTTAACGGAGGGAACATGTCTTTCTGCAGTGTGTCCTCCAAATTACTGTTCCCTTCATCTCTGGCCCAACTGGGACATGGAACTGTGCTCCAGAGCAATCTGCCATGTGGACTACATTTTTTCCCTCCTGTGCCATCCAGTTTATAGGCTAAAGCTGTCAGTGACATTTTCCTACTGTCATGGCACCTCTGAGTGGTTTTCCACTCTGCCCTACACCTTGGAAGACAGGGAGGTGGTGGTTACCAGAATTGCTACTGCACAGTGCACAGGACACCTGCACAGTGACCGGTGTCCTGTGCAGGAGAGCACTGCCAGGAGCATGGGGAAATGGGGAAGCTCCTGAGGCTTGGGCTCTGCCGCAGGCAATGGAAGCTTCTTGGTGGGGCCAGGTCTCCGCTTGCCACATCTCCTTACTCTTCTGTGGGCAGAAGGCTTGTGTGGTCACCTCGTCCTCCCTGCCTGGCCCTAGGGAACGTCATCTGTGAGAACCAGTGGGGTGGGGCAGACATCCGCCATGGGGGTGACCCCATCCTCAGGAACAACCTCATCTCCTGCGGCTACTCGGACGGCGTGGTGGTGGGTGAGCACGGAAGGGGCCTCATCGAAGGAAACGCCATCTACGGTAAGGAAGCAAGCTCGGGTGGAGAACAATTCTGGCCTTCTTCCCTGTCCCCTCGTCCTCTTGGGCTTGCTGGGCTGCCCTCTACCTCTGGTGCAATCCAGAGCTGCGGTGGGTGCCCAGGAGGGGGCTGTGGTGGGGAAGGGGCTGGCAGTGGGTGCCCGGGAGGGGGCTGGCAGTGGGTGCCCAGGAGGGGGCTGTGGTGGGGAGGGGGCTGGAAGTGGGTACCCAGGAGGGAGCTGCGGTGGGGAGGGGGCTGGCAGTGGGTGCCCAGGAGGGGGCTGTGGTGCGTGCCCAGGAGGCTTGGCCTGGAACGGTACCAGGCCCAGCCTAGCGCAAGCGCTCCAGAGGTTGTGCCTCCAGTGCTGCCAGGCTGTGGCTTATGAGGGGCCTTCTCCCTGCTGAGGAGACCACGGCTTTGTGTCCAGTGGAGGGCAGGAGCTTCCTTCTGAGCCCTGAGAGGGAAGCCAGCCTTGCACCATCACCCTTGTGCTGGACACAGTTGTAGGAGAGGACATGTGGTCCCCATGGGATGAGGGGAGCTGTGTCTGCTGCTGTCCTGCAACCAGCTAACCTGGGGCTGGAGGAGTCTGGCAGGGTCTGTAACCTAACAATTGGGCTAATGTCTGACAGGGGGTAAACTCCCCAAGTGATTTTCTTAGGAAGCTGAAAATAGCTTTTTTAAAGGGGTTTTAAAGCAGCTGCAGAGAGACAAGTGCTGCAGAGAGCCCACCGCTGGCCAGAGCGCAGGTCTGAGTCCTGGAGGGGCTGTGCTCCTCTCTGGCCCTGTTTAGGACAGAGGCGGGATGCAGGCAGTCACACAGCATGGCTTTGTGTGCCTCTGTCCGTCTGTCCTGCTAGTAACGCTGGAGGCAGTGGTGGCCAGTAGTGCTGGTGGCCAGTGTCAGCCCCTCACAGTGAGGGTAAGGTACACAGATAGGGAGTTCCCAGAGGTTTCTGGAACAGCAGTGGCTGGGGCAGGAGGAGGGTGGTCATAGGGCCCAGTCACCCTGGGGGTGGTGAAGCTGCAGCTCAGCCTGCATTAGACACTGGAGAATACACCTGGGCCCCCGAGGCCAAGCCTCAGGGAAACCCAGCTTGGTGCTCCTGGAGCTGCTCGCTCCCTGGCCCCGGAGAGTCCCAGTCCTGGAGGAGGAGAGACCAAGGCAAGCCTAATCCCCGGAGGGGGTGCTGGTGGCACATGAGCTTCCAGCACTGTGGCTGCCTGTCTGCAGTGAAGACCCTGCCGTGGAGCCCGTGGACAGGCCATCCCACAGAGCCCCAGGGTGGCAGGGGTTTACCTCCTGGTTGCATGAGTTAAACCAGGGCCCTTGAGCTGGGGTCAGAGCATGGACAGTGCCAGGAGAGGGCAGAGGTGGGGAAATGAATGCACTGAGCTCACAGACTCAAGTCTGTCCAGCGGGACCAAGTCAGCGGGGCCAAAGGATCGCTGTGTGTCCTTGACATGTAGGGTTAGCCTTCATGTGTGCTCAAAGAGGAGGATGACCTCTATCCCATCTGCACCGCACGTGGACTACCAGCTGCTTCAGGGCAGGGCTGGGGGTCTCCAAGCACTGCTCAGTTGGTGGGCTATACCACCCTGCACTGCAGGCAACAGAGGCTGTGGCGTGTGGATGATGTCCTCCAGCCTCCCGCTCCTCATCAACAACCAGATCAGCCACAACAGCATCTATGGGGTGGCAGTGTTCTGCCACAAGGATGACACTGGTGACTACCTCCCCGGCCAGGAGGGCACTGAGAGCTTCCAGGAGGAGAGGGAAGGTGCTGGTGGGGAGAATGACCCTGACAACGAGGAGAAGTACCTGGCTGCCCGGCGTCCCATCCATGTGGCACTGGTGGAGTTGAACAGCATCAACCACAACGGAGGTGAGCTCGGGGCCTGGGGCTCTACCCGGGCTCCAGGAGAAGGGGTGGCGTGCAGAACGGTGTGTTGTCCTGGCCCACCAGCACTGGGGTCTGCCAGGGTCTTCCTCAGCTACCACCAGGCCAGGAGGACCCTGGAGAAATGGTGGGCTGAGACCTGAGTGCGGGTGGGTTTTTGTCTTTAAGCTCCCAATCAGAAAGTCATTGTGACAGAAGAAACTGAGTAGCTTTTAGAAATAGAAATACATTTGTGGTCATCGTGACTGAGGCTGCAGCTCTTAGCCAATAGTTCTTCTTTGTGGTTGGCAGCTGCTGGGTTGTACGTCAAGAGCAGTGAAGCACTCAACATCATCGCCAATGTAATTCATGCCAACCGAGATGGTGGGGTGGCAGTGCTGCAGAGCAGCCAGCTGACACGCATTGCAAACAACAGCATTTCCTGCAACAGCCATGGAGGTGTGCTGGTTGAGGCCGGGTGCCAGGTGGAGCTGCGTGGCAATGGCATCTATGAGAACAGCAGCCATGGCATCATCTCCAAGGGAGAGGGCATCATCATGGAGAATGACATCATCGGCAACCACAGGTGTGGCCTTCAGCTGCTCCAGGCAGCGGACATGAAGGTGCGTCTTGCGGAGAGCTGAGGGGACACTGACTTGTGCATCCCTGCAGCTGGGGGCAGAGGCGAGATGGAGCCTGCTGCTGCTGCCCTCCCTCCCTGGGCGAGGGGGAAACCAGCAGGCCCCCAGTTGGCAAGCAGGACAGGAGAGGCTGCCTCGGCATTGCCAGCAGGAGGAGCAGACAATCAGGATTGCATCCTCAACCCTGTGGTTAGAGGGGGTGTAATTTCCAGGCTACATTAGAAGTGTGTCCAGCCGATCGAGGGAAGTTGTCAGCCATCTCCTTTGCCATTGGGAGGCTGCATCTGAAATGTTGTGTCCGGTTTGGGACCTCAAGGTCAAGAGGGAGGTAGAGAAAAGGGAGAGGGTCCAGTGCAGAGCTACCAAGATGGGCAAGTGCTGGGACACATGACTGATGAGATGAGGCAGAGGGAGCTGGGCTTGGTTAGTCTGGAAAAGAGGAGGCCAAGGGGGATCTAACAGCAGCCCACAGCTACCTGAACGGCAGTCAGAGCCAAGCCCTTCTTGGCAGTGCCAGGCAGTACAACAAGGGTCAACAGCACAAGTTGCAGTGTTTCCTGGACCGTGGGAGGTCCAGGTGGGAGACTGGGGGTCTCTTGCCTTGGAGGGTGGTGCAGCCCTGGAACAGGTCACAGAACAGTGTGGGGTCACTATCCTTAGGGGTTTCCAAGCTTTGGCAGGACAAAGCCAGGGCTGCCCTGATCTAGTGCTGTGGACAGGCCTACTCCAGAGCTCCCTTCCACCAGCACTCCTTAACTCCAGGTTTTTCATGGGCAGTCATTGGGAACAGGCTGGAGGGAAGTCAGCAGAAATTGAAGGAAGATGTAGATGGAAATAAAATAAACATTTGTTTTTAATTGGACCAGAAGTGCAAAACCAAAGTGCACTGCTCAGAAGAAAGTGACATCCCTAGTGGGTTTGAAGCGTGTCACATCCTAACATCTGTCAAGAGAGGTTTAGAAGTGCTCTGTGGGGCCCAGAGGGAGGAGGTGAGATGTTCCCTAGCCTCAGCATTGTTGGGGCCATGCTTATTATTGCTCACATGCAGCAGGAAGGCACATGTGCACCAGCGGAGCTGGCCATGTTGCCCCATAGTGCTTGGTACCCACAGTGACAGGAATGTGAAAGGAGGTCTATGAGCAGCAGCAGCTTTTCAGGTGGGCAAGCACATGGGGGAAGAGTTTGTGTGAGCTCATGCCATTGCTCGGTGGCAAAGAAAAGAGTAAATTTTGGAAGTCCTATCTCAAGGCTGTATCCTTGTTGACAGTGATCCACAGGTGGCTTGTCACATCTGTCTGATGTTTAAGCCTTGGTAAAGGACAGCTCAGGTGTCATTTCTCACATGTGGATTCACAGATGGCTTGTAGGAGAGACCTCTCTTCCTTCAGAGCAGCAAAGGGAATCCTGTGTATTTTGGTGCAATGACATTCAACAAAGTCCATCTTCTCCCAGGCTTGTCCCCTGTATTTAACCTGAGTGGCACAGTCAAGTGGGTGATCCCATAGGCCTCTGTTGGAGATTTTCAGGCTGCGTGAGTTGTGCTGAAGAACTGGGGTAGCTGTCATCTGAACTAGATTTTTTGGAAGTTAGATGCAGTGTTCCAGCATCTAGCCAGTTCCCAAGGTTAGTACCTGGCTCAAGGTTGCCTCCATTCTGTTCTTTGTTGAGGTGAAGCCATTGTGCATCAAAATGATAGATAAATGCAATTCAACTCATCGTGAAGGACCCGTAAAATGAATATACAGAGAGCCCTGCCAGGACAAATGCTCCGCATGAGTCCCATAGGGGCTGCAGGCTCCTTTTGAAAACTATGCCCATAGAAAAACATTGTCTTCTGGACCAGAAGCTAAAAACTGCTGTATTTTGCATGGTCCCAGCTGTCCAGTCTCCTGGAGCACACAGGCAGGATTCATGTTGTAGGGTTCACTTGGGCAGCAGAGCAGGCAGCACAGTCCTTGTTGAAGTACTGGCGATGCCACGGTGCTGTCGTTTCTCGTCTGCCCACTGGCAGAGCCCAAGAGGTGCCTGAGAGTAGGTGTGATGGCATATGGTGCTGGGTGGGGAGGAGTGCTGGGCAAGGAGTGTCGCAGCAGCTGTTGCTGTGGAGCCAAGGAGGAGAAGGGACTGAACTGATCTTCCAGATGATGGCACAGAGAGAGCTGTGGTCCTGTCTTTCTTGGGAAGAGGAGATTCCTAAGTGCTCTTTTTTCAACTACAAAGAAGTGACATCCTGTCAGTACAGCCATTTGAAACCTGGAGGGCAAGGAACAGCGGCAGGTTCATGTTCAGCAGCACCTGTGTTTGTGTTTCACCAGGGGGTTGGGTACCAGCTGCAGTGAAGCCTCTGGCATCTAGCATTGACAGCAACTGAGCTGCCAGCTGGGGCCACCAGTAACGTGTGGAAGGCTTTGGAAAAGCTTGTGTGTGCATGGCTACGGCGCATCCAGGCTGAACCTTTGGTATACTCCCAAACTGCCAGGGATTACTAGTGAGCCTGCGGAAGAGCTTTGTGTTGATCGAAGAGCTGTATGAACAATGTCCTTCTGCTTGGGCCATCCTGTCTAAAGCTTATTTTGCAGGTGACCAAGAACAGGATCCAGTCCTTTCGGGACTATGGGATTGCTCTCTTTGATGAAGCCAAAGGCCTGGTGCAAGAAAACCTAATTTTCCAAGGGAGGTCCAGGAAATCCATTTTGCGACCAATGTCAAATGCAGAGGATTGCATCATCCAAAACAACATGCTTCTCACCTTCAAGAAAAGGTGAGGCCCCTGGCACCATGGGGTGCAGTTGTGAGCTTGGAGCCACTGTTGTGCTCCTGTGTTAGGTGAGTACCTAACAGAGCCCTGCTTTGTAGCTCCTCTTCCCAGCTTCCCACACCTGCTGACCCATAGCACCAGCCCCATGTGCATGGTGAACCACTGCAGATGAGGACTGCAGATCAAGAAGAGCCAAGAGGTTCCTCATGGCATACCTCTAAAGCCAAGTGAGGTGCTTGGCTTATTCCTTGACAGGGCAGTGGGGGTCTTCACAATGTCTCTGAGCATAGGGCCATCTGTCCTGTGCCCTGGACAGCTCATTCTCCTGCACAGTGCTGCCTTTGAAGCCTGGCTGCTGTGTTTGCATACTGCACTGCTGTCCCTGCAGCACGGACAGCGCCAGGATGTTTGTAGCCTGGGCCCAGAGAGTTGGATGAAGGAAGAATGGCCAGAGCCACCCCCAGTCTGCATTGTGCTTCTGTACTGGTGAGGAGGAGGGTGGCTTCAGGCACCAGATTCCACCTCCAGGCTTTTGCTACCAGAGCAATGCGAATGGCAAATGGGAAAATGGATCTTGGAGTGCTTGTTTTTCCCGGGTGTGACTTAGCTACCCTGGTCTTTGTGCCAGTGTGAGAACGTGTCTTCTGGTGGTCTTCAGAGGTACCACTGTAGCTGCAAACCTCTAACGGGTATTGCAAAGCTTTCCTTAGCTGCCAGCTGTCACCCAGATCTCAGTGACTCTCACCATTATAGGCCTTGTTCAAAACAGGTCACTCTAGACCAGGACTCTGCAGCAGATGCCTGAGGAAGGAAAGCTGGAGCCCTGTCACCTATACAAGGGCTGGGTATTCAGTGGATTGTTCTTCTTTGCTAGAAATTTGACCTTGACTCTTCTCTCTGAGTCTCAAATCTTGGTCCAGGGTGTGGGAGAGGACACAGTGAAATTGGAAGACTTGCGTTACTGGGGGGAGGTGAGGCCATGGGGTCTCCCAGGTTGATGATGCTCTCACCTGGTCCTCCAGACTCCCATAGCATGAAAGTCAAGCGCACTAGGGAGGACTCTCAGCACCTCTTCCAGTGCCCTTAGCCCCAATATTCCTCCATTAGATTTTCAAATCTGGGCCCCTTTAAGCAATTGTTGGGAGGCCCCAGCATTGACTCTCCCTCTGCAGGCTCTTGCCCCATGCCCCAGAACTTGCAGTCACTTAGAGGTGTTGACTGTGACATCACAGGAAGTAGTTTTTGCAGTAAAGTGAGATGTTCTGTCTCAATTCTCCAACCATTTCTGTTCCACTTGGGTTTTGGAACAGATACTGTGTGGTGAGCATTGTGCACCTGCCAGCACTGCTCTGCCCCTTTCCTCCTTGAAGGGTGAACCACGAGGGAGTGTTTCTAAGGCTGCTCTGGAAGCGCCGTTCCACCCTGCTCACGGCCACATGTGAGGTGTCTCTCCTTTTCCCAGGTTTGATATGGAGTGCACGCTGATCAACCCCCCAGCACGACCTCACATCAAAGGAAGTGCCCTGGGGTCCTGCACAGCAGCTGGTGGTCAGAGGGTTTCCAGCATAACCACTAGGGTGGATGGGGGCTGCCACAACCACAGGAGCATCTTCTGCACCATTCTTTGATCAGGGAGGAGGTTTCTTCACTGGTCTCTCTAACTGTCTTTTCTCCAGACCTGCCACCAGGAAGCTCTCACAGCTCAGGAATGGGGAATCCCATTGGGCTGTACTCCCGTTTTCATGAAGGATTTTGCAACTTCTGTGGCACCTCACTAAATAAAAAATAGCTGGGAAAACAGCCATTCATTTCTTCTTCTTTGCCCACTGAGATAGCTGCTGAAGTAATTTACAAGTGAGCAGTTCCTTAGATGAAATGCACTCCTGGCAGGACCACCTGTGCACCTGGCCGGGCCACCCCAGCCTGAGCTCCGGACAAACCTCTCTTCCTGTGGGGCCTGTGGGAATTCATTTATTTGGGAATCACTTGTTTTGAAGCTGCTTTGTCAGTGACCATCTGCATTTGTGCCAGAAGACTCAGAGGCTCACAACATGTCCTATTTGGTCTCACTCAGTTTCTGTTCGTGCTGATTCTGACCCAGAAGGGGCACACAGGTCAATGCAGACAGATGTACGCACAGACATACGTATGTGCAGTGCGGGTCCCTCCAGCAACCTGGCTCAGACGCTGTCTGCCCCATACCTGCCTGTGGGTCCCAGTCTCCCCAGTTTCTGGCACCAGGACATACGAGTCCCCCAGAGGTTGCAGGCCCCCCTCAACAGACAGGCAGACAGACGCAGACACACAGAGACAGATAGAGTGCCTGGGCTCGCAAACCACTACACTTCCTTGTTGGTAGCAGCCCCAAGCAGATGCAGGTCCCCACACACACCACCAACGCTAGCACCCACACCAAAGGGAGAGCCCTCACCCCAGGAAGAGTTAGAAATGGCATTTTGTGAGCAGACAGGACAGACTGCGCTTGTCAGGCGCAGGCATGGCCAGACCAGCATCTGTCCTTGGCCACCAGCCACCTGTTTACACACAATGGGCCACTTTATATTCCCTTATCTCTCTGTTTTCCCATGTTTGTTTTCCCCAAACCACCTTGATCCCTGCGTTTCCTCACATTTGGTTCCTCCCCTGGGCATCCTGCAATAAACCTTGTGCAATCCTGCAATGCTCTTCCCCTGAACCCCATAGCATGTCCCATACCCCTGGGACTGTGAGGTGCTTGGAAGAAGGTGGGTGTCCCCCAGCCCATGGGGCTGAGCTCTCCTGGGACTGGGAGGAGCTGGGCAGGGGCTCATGGCTTTGAGGGTGTCACTGGCGATCCCCTGCCATCCCCTGGGGCTCAATGCTCTTGCCATGGGGAGATGAAGGCTTGCATGCTGTAACCTCGCATGCCCAGCTAAGTGGTTTCTGCCTTGTCATCCCCCTGCCTGAAACTGGCAGTTGGTTCCCAGCTGGATTTTCTCTGTCTCACTCACCTAACGAGCTGTCCAGACAACTTTCTCCTTTGGTATGAGCTGGTCTAACTGTTGCACAGTCTGCTGCTTCTCTGCAGACCAATGCTGTAAGAAGATCCAACCCACTTTTTTTTTTTTTTTTAAAGGAGAAGTACTATTTTCTATAATTTCAGGAAAACTGTCTGCCACAAATAAAATGCTATATTTTAAAAGTTGTCTACATTTTAGTAACTGTGTTGCTTTCCAAACTGAGTGAAGTTTTCCAGAGCGGCTTTTGGGGCAACCCTTTCGGAAGGGGCTCATCATGCTGCAAGGCCATGGGATGCAGCCCTGCCCACCTGGCAAGGATGGGCACTTGGCAAGCACACAGCATGTGCCGAAGCCTGGAGGGTTTCATATGCCTAGGTGTAGGTTTAAAACCAGAGGTGAGCAACAACATTATAAGTTGGCAAATCTCTGCCCCTAGCTGTATATATATTACATCTGGGTGTACAGTCCATAATCGTCTTGAAGCACCACCGAAGAAAACCTTTTACCATTATTTTGGCACTGTATGGTCAGTGAGTTTGTCAAAGGCCTGGTTTGCCTCAGGATGATGGCAAAGCTGACCTAGCACAAGCCTTCAGAGACCAGCGCATCTGAAGCACGAACTGCCAGATGCTGTTCCCCCGCACAGCACAAGGAGAGCCAAGCATGGGGTCTCTTGAGATGAGCACAGCTGAGCTGAAGTACACTTAGAGAAATGGGAAGATTGGAGCTGCTGAGGCATTGCAGGGCAGTCCCTGCCATTGTGGTGCTACTCAGGAGACAAACTTCAGGGAAGGAAGGCTTGTAGCTCCTAGCTGAGACCCACCCTCCAGCTGATAACAGGGTTGGTTTGCTTGAGAGATAGTCCTGAAGCAGAGGTAGAATCAAGCAGTAGAAGAAGCCGGCAGTGGTAGTGGGAAAGATGCCAATACACAATATGCCTGTATGAGTCACTTGGTAAACAGCAGGAGAGGAATGAATGCACAGGTTGGTAGCAGGGATAGGTGTGTGGGAAGGATGCGAGAACCCAAATTCATGCCGCAGGGCAGGAACCTGAAGTCCCAGACTCTGTGTAGCTGTTTCTGCAGTACTACCTGCCTCACGTACAAAGGTACGGATCCACAGCCTTCATGTGTGGTGGGTATGACCTTGGGGAACCTTTCGAGATGGGAGAATCGGGAGAAGAAGGGTGGGCTGTACCTGAGTCAGGACAGAGACAGGCTGCTGGCACAGACAGAAAGATCATGGTGTAGTGTTTAAACTGGAAGTTGCCAGATGGTTGGCATGCTTGCAGAAGCACCTGGAAATGTTCAGTACTACTCTGAAAATGCCTGTAGAGAAATAAATAGCACAATTGCAACAGATGTGGGGGCTCAGAGTGTTCACAGTGGTGGTTACTGGCACACAGAAGCTGGAGTGGGCTGAACTTGCACATACTTCTAAGGCAATGCTGAGAATCTCAAAAATAAGGTGGGGAACCTGTAATGCCTGGGGCTGCCTGCAGTGGCCTGAACCCTGGGGTTTAGGAAGACATCTCTGTGTTCAGGCACTTCCCAGAGGCTTCAGAATCCCATCAGCCAGACCCAAAAACCCCAAACCAACAAAAAAACAAACAAACCCCAGTGAGATCTGGGATCTTTACAGTAGTTTTAATATCCTTTTCATTCTGTGCTTTTTGCACTTTGGGCAGCAAAATGCACCATGGAGGGTCCACATGCTGTCAGGCAGGGCATACAGAAAATTGTTCACAAAATACATGTAGTTTAATTCACTTCACGTAGCAGAATATGAGCAAGCAATTTCAATATATGGAGTAAAACCTGGAAAAGGTCACGTGATCAAGTATCCTTAAACTTTCAACAGGTTGAGCTGGAAGTACAGAGTTCAAATACTGTCTTCAAATGTTAATATTTATATACTATTTATACTATCAATCACTATGGAAAAATCCAAATGTTCATACTGACTTCATCTTCACACGGAAAGCAAAAATAAGGTTTGCTTTCCCAATTAATCTTTCAATTTTATGTTAAATATACTTGAGACCCTGACTGGTCAGTACAGTTAGGACTTTCAGACACGATGTCAGAAAATAGTATTCTCTCCTTGTGTGGAGAGAATTCAGTGGGAATAATTAATTGATTTTCAGTGGCATTCACTAATCATAAGATTTTTTATGTTCTTGTATTAGTCGATAGATTATAGAGCATACTGGAAGCAGCATAGAGTGCTGCTATACTTGTGCAAACCCCTAATTCAAGTGCTCATTGTGACACAGTGGGTAAAACAGCCCCCAGCCACCCCAACCCAGCAGCTTGCTGAAGGCACAATCTGGAGCTCTGCTGGCTTTTTCACCACCTGAACATTGTGCAAAGCTAGTGCGCATACATGACCTGCACGGCCACTTCTTGGCACAGAACAGACCGTGCATTTTGCTTTGCTCAAAGTGCACATTTGTCTGCTCATAAGTTAATTAGAGCTCATCATTTCCAGAAAAGCAGCACTGTAAAAAGCTGAGTGCCTCCCTGCTGCTGCTGTGCCTATCCTGCTCTCTGCACAGAAACCAGTTGTGAGACAATATGCCAGCATCACTAAGAGAAGCTGACTCCAACCCAACACTGTCCTACAGACCCCCATGCTCTTAGGTGTGAGAAAGAGCCTGCACCCTGCCTATTTCATGGAACCTTTTATCTGGTGGCCACACAACTTATCAAGAGGACTGTAATGCCATCTGTAACCTAGTGAAGTACTGGAGTGATCTTGGGGTGGTGGCAGAGGAGCAGTGGGGAGAGCTTCTGGTCACCTTCAAACCAGGCAGCTGTGGGAGCCACCCTGCTCCCATGGGAACATGCTCCCACTCAGACAAGGACAATGATGCAAATTGTCATAGGTCCTGCCTCATCTCCTTCTATGCTGGCTCAGGTGTGCCGACGCTGCCTGGCTATGGCATGTGCTTGCTAAGGCAGCAGCTGTGGGCAGGTGTGGTGTGTTTGCAGCATGGGCTCAGAGCTGCTCGGTGGCAGTCCAAGGAAAGCCGCGGCTGTGGCCCTCCTGCTTGCGGCCAGCCTGTCCTGCTGGCACCGCACTCTGGCAAGGGCTAGCATTCTCTAACCTGCGGCTGCCAGGCCCGTCAGTCTCCCACAGGGCAGCCTGGACACCTGCCTCTGGAGAGAAGTGCACAGCCTCTCTCCTAGTGTCTCTTGCAGTCACGATGTCCAGGATGTGCTCTCAAGTAAGGCGACCCCAGGAAGTTGAGCAGTGTTAGAAAACCTCTCCTCATTTCCAGCAAAGCACCTTTCCCACTGCTACTGGATTTCTCCTTTCAACCTTTCCTATTGTCTCCCAGGGATCAAACCATTTATTCACACTCCCCTCTCCACGATGTGGACAGGAACAAGAGTATTTGACTGGGGGCTCTGAGTCCCTCTACACTACCTACATCTTGCTATAGTTCACAGCAAGGTAAGAGACCCCTCCATGGGGCCTGCCTGCAGTCCTGTCCTGCCTGCTTCAGTGGGGGCTGCCCAGCGCTGGGGGCCACCTCTCTGGCCCCACGATGGGATCTTAGGTCCCCTTCCCCCACTGCCACATCCCTGCCTTGGCACTTCTTTCCGTATAGCGAAGAACTCTACTGTGTTATTGGGAAGGCGAATAGCTGCTTTCTGAAGTCCAGTGGCTAACAGTGAGACACATTGCAGATGAGTCATTCTCCTATTCAGAGTAAATTAGCACTCAATTTCCCCGAATCAGGTGTGCTGCTCTCAGACATGGTCAGAACAGCTCTGCTGCACACAGCAGTGATGTCAAGAGAGGCTATTAACAGCCTCATCTCTGCTGCAAGTGCCTCCAAATCATGGAAAAGAGCAGCACTTCTTGCTCGATTGGTCGGGCAACCACCTCTGCTTTCTACTTCTCTGCTTGCCTTGGCACACAGAAGCAGCTTTGCAACAGCAGTTAATTTTTCATCCAAAAACCCATGGCACTGTCAGGGTGAGCCATGTCTGCTCCTCTTCTCATGCCCAAATCAACCTGAAACACAGCAGCAATGAGCTAGAATTAGATAAAGAGGATAAACTAATTACGTATCTCAGAATAGTGCTTCATACCAGTCAGAGCTGCTGGCTCTGATATGCAGAAGACCAGATCCTAATGAGAATTTAAAAAAACACAAAAAGTAGTTTCAGCCAGATCAGCTCTCTGAGCAAATTGTCTACTGAAGACTTGAGAACAAGGCCTGGGTAAGTCAGAGGCTTCCAAAGTTCAACACAGGGAATTGCAGAGCCCTGCACCTGGGGAGGAGCAACCCCATGCACCAGGACATGCTGGGGACTGCCCCGCCAGAAAGCAGCTTGGCGGAAAGGGACCTGGGGTTCCTGGTGGACACCAAGTTGAACATGAGTCAGCAATGTGCTCTTGCAGCAGAGGCTAACGGTGACCTGGGCAGCATAAGGAGGACCATCTCCAGCAGGTCAAGCGAGGTGATCCTTCCCCTCTGCTCAGCACTGGTGAGGGCATACCTGGAGGACTGCGCTCCCCAGTACAAGAGAGATACGGATGTACCAGAGAGAGTCCGATGAAGGGCAACTAATATGCTGAAGGGACTGGAGCATCACTCCTGTAAGGAAACACTGAGAGAGCTGAGGCTGTTCAGCCTGGAGCAGAGAAGGCTCAGGGGGATCTCATCCATGTCTATAAATACCTGAAGGGAGGCCGCAAAGAGGACCAGCCAGGCTCTTTCCAGTGGTGCACAGTGACAGGACCAGAGGCAATGGGCACACACTGAAACACTGGAAGCTCCCTCTGAGCATCAGGAAACACTTCTTTACTGTGAGGGTGACCAACCATGGGCACAGGGTGCCCAGGGAGGTTGTGGAATTCCCATCAGTGGAGATATTAAAAAGTAATCTGGGCACAGTCCTGGGCACCTGCCTCTGGGTGGCCCTGCTTGAGCAGGGGGATTGGACAAGGTAACCTCCAGAGGTCCTTTCCAACCTCAATCATTTTGTGATAAAAACATTCCTATTGATTATCTGCAGCCTGTAATGCCCATGGCATTAACTATCCTCTAGCCAGAAAACTGCCTGTTTGTGTCACTTCTAATGAGAGCTGTGAAGAGTGGGTCATTAAGGCATGTAATGGGTAAGGAGTTACCCTTAAACCCCAAAATGATGTAGTAAACCCAAATTACTGTCTGAAGCAAAGGCACCTCGAAGAGAAGACTGCTCTTGACATCCCACGCTCCTCCTGTTTCACATAAGCTTTTTCTCTCATTGGTGATGCTCAACTTTTCACAAGCCCCAGATTCCTACAGCCTTGCTTAGTAAACACCTGCAAATGAGGCTTACAGCCCAGCAGTCCAGGACTAGAGTGAAAATGCAGAGAAACTAGCACAGAAGTTGTGGGAAACTGAAAGTTAAAGTCTCAAACATTGTGGAGAGATGAGGCGCGATTTGCATGGTGACGACAAGTCAGCTAGCATGGAACAGAGAGAGCTTTTCGGAGGAGAAACTAAAAGAGGTACTGTCTCGTGAGGCACTGAAAGAGGGACTGTCTCAGACATTGCAGCGAGGCAAGGTGCAGCAAGTCGGCTAGCACGGGATGAGAAGAGCGCGTTGGAGGATGCGCAGTTACCATCTATGGCCAGAGGTCACACACACTTTATCTAAGGAATGGGCCTGCAACCACCCAAAACTTGGAATGAAACTCCTTGCAACCACCCCCCTCCCCCAGTGCCTGCGAACTTTTGAGGATCAGAACAACATAAGTCCTCCAGGGGCGTGACCTGAGGCAGGGATTAGAGTATAAAGAGACATCTTCCCCAGGGAATGGTGCGCGCCCATCACCGGAGGATTGCCACGTCTGTCATCATCACCACGGGATCCAAGGATCTTCTCTGTTCCCCTACTCTTCCACTATCTATATATATATCTGGGCATATGAGTTTTGGATGAATTGTGACAGGTTGCCTGGAAAATAGCTCCACTGCCAAATTGCCTCTGTTCATTCGCTGAGCTTGCTAGGTTGTTAAGTTTGTCCATTTGTCTAGTTTGCTAGTTAATGAAGTTGCTAGTCTGACTGTTCCTCTGAATCATTGTCGTGACTCTACCGGCCTGCAGCTCTGCCAAGCAGAGATCGGCCTTTGTCAGTACCCAAATCCCCAGGGAATCAAAAGACTCACCCATCTCGCAACCCACCGAGTGGGATGAGACAGAAGTCTCTCTCCCAAGGACTGAAAATCCACAGCTGTGGATTCAAACTAATCACCCTTTCTGAAGATGACACCAGCTCCAAGTCAGAATTCTCCCTCCTCCAGGCAAAAAGCCAGGATAAGGAAAGCGGCAGAAATTTTGTCTGTGTTGCATCTTTACACTTTTTTCAGTACAGAATTACACCAAAACTCTAGAGAAAGAAACATACATGGAGCCAAACTTGTGTGTAAGTAATGCTTTGCTTAGTCTGTCTCTTCTATGCTTTTTACTCTGCATGTGTGGAAAAAGGGGTAAAACAGGCCACGAGCTGCCAGGTCACTGCCAGAACCAACCAGACAGTAGTCAGCGGAGGACCTACAGTTTCAAACCATGTTCTCTTGCTCCAGCACAACCTACATCCTTCTCCCCTCATACAGACAGGAAAAGAGACGGATGTTTTATTACAGCTTTTTCTACATAAATAGAAAAAAAGAAGTGTAATGAGGTGAACATCTGTTCCAGTCCAGCCTCAAAACAGGGTTTCAGCAGGGTCATGGATGTCAGCATGGTGCTGGACAGCCAAAAGCACCCCCATGATGCTTTGTGTGCAGAATGGCAGTTGAGAAAGGAACTGTTTCGCCCCTGCTCAGACCTCCCAGACATTTTAGTTCATTTTCTTGCGCTTCCGTTGGTTCCCTGATGCCTTTTGCACAGGCAAGGGGAGAGAGAGAGTGCCCAGCTTGTGGTTCTGATCATTCTCAAGCCCTGGCAGCCCCTTTGCCTTGGAGACCTTCAACCGCATGGCCTTTGCGATGTCCATCATCCTGGAAAACAGCAGAGAAATACTGTGTCAGCAGGGTGCACAGGTCTTCTGTAGCATGACACTGCACAGAAGATCAGCAGCCTTTTGCCTCAGGGGAGAAGCCAGGGGGCATCAGCAAGCAGGATGCGTTCTCTGCATCTCAAGGATACCATGGAGACAGAAGCTGGAAGTATTCAGACTACAAGGTAGAGCCTTCCTGGGGAGGCCAGAATGCTACTGAGTTGTGCACGGCCACCACAGAGAGCATTATAAACCCATGTTGCCTTACTCAATGGCCAGCTGACTTGACAAAAAATAATGCTGCTCTCCATTTCCCTATGAAGAGGAGAGCAGGTATTATTTGTGTTCAGCTGCTGCTGCTGGCAGCCTATGTTTGCTTCCCAGTGCACTCATCTCCTGTTCATGGTACAATGGATGGAATCTAGTACAGCAAGAGCATCTCCTCTTAGCCACTAAAATTCAGCATCCTTAGCTGCAAGAAGAGGGGCTTGTTTGCAACACGCCTTCTTGTCCAAGCTTTTCACCCTACACAAGCCAAAACACACCTGGAGGTTTGTCAAACAGAGAGACTGAAGTGCATCCAAAGGAAAGCTAGCAGGGAAATAAATGTCCCAGCCTCAGCTGGGGTCCTGAGAACACACAATTCCCAGAATCCTCCCAGATGACTTTATTATCTTTGAAATTCAAACAGATTCAGTTGGGAAGGGTTCGTCAGTCAAACCTCCCACTCCAAACAAGGATCACCCCATCAGGTGGCTCAGGGCTATATGTCTCTCCAATTGTTCCAACAGGTCCCAGCCTCCTCCACCCTTTTCTCAACAGCATCCTGTGCCCTGTGTTCTCAGCTCCAGTACAGCACTTAAGAACAAAACCTGGGCATCAACTGTGAAAATCAACATGGCTTCCTTAAAAAGCTTAGCTCCAAAAAGGAAAAAAAAAAGAAAAAAATGGATGGAAACCAACAGCAAACACTGCTGTTAAACCCACTACTACCATCAAAGAATAAAGAGCATAACTGGGGACAAAATCAGAAGTCATTGCATCAAGGCTGACTAGGGAGCTTGCAAAACCAAGAGGTCACTAAGGGCTCTGATAACTTTCAGTTATTACCAAACCTTAACATTACATCCCTCAGCCAGAAACCCCAGGATAGTTCACAACGTTTTTCTCAGTTGCAGTGAAGGGTTTGTGTCCTTCTGCAGCTGCATGACCTCTAAGCAATGCTGTTAAGAAAGACCAATGTGACCGAGTTAGGAAGGACATGTCCTTGGTGTCACCATTGCCCACAGAACACGACAGGGTGGGAAGGAGATACTAATGAGCATGGCTAAACAGTCACCAGTGGGGCCACCAGATCCCTGCCCAGACAGCGTTAACAAGCTGCTTGCTGAGCAGATGTCTGCTTGCTGGGAGACTTCCCGGCAAGCACAGTGGACTGGCTGATCGGAACTGCTCAATTCCTGATTTATTCTGCAGGGGCCAGAGACAGTACAGCACCAACAGCTCCCAGAGCCGGAGGAGCTGGCAGCAGGCTCCGGCTGACACCTGCTGGGAAAAGCAGGTCTTGCAGCTAACAGGAGGCCACAACACTTCTGTATTCTTCCATGGAAAATTAAAATCTCAAGAACTGCCCCCAAAAGCTAACACAGCAAGGGTTGTTTGCCCTGAAACTTATTCTGCAAGCTGTTTTCTACCCATTCACCTTCACTAACCCTGATTTGGCAAATCCTTATTTCAGATGCTATGGCCAGCAGTTCTGCCTACAACCTCCCTGTGATGCTTTGCTGCAAAGTCCCCAAGCCCATCAGTAATTCAGAAACAAAAACAATCTCCGCAGTGCCAAGCCCAGAGCAGGTAAATTTCAGGGGCCTGAGATTCCTCCATGTAAACATCAACTATATGCTCACCATATGATTGTGAGAAAAAAATCCCTGTTTCTAGTTTTCCTGTTGCAGCTGCAAACCTGCACTTACACCCAGACTGGTACCTAACAGGGATTGGAGCTCTGCAGGAAGAAGGGGCACAGAGGACAGGAAGATAAAGAGTGATGTGATTTGTCAGGCAAGAAACGGGGCTGGGTGGCAGTGGATAGGTCTTGCCCTAGAATCTGCCCCAGCTGCCCATTTTGGTGCTGCCTGCCTCAGTTTTCTTCCCCACAGAATAGCTGAAGAGCCTCTTGATGCACCTGAGGACCTCTTTGCGACAAGCGCCCTTTCAAAGTTTGAGACATATAACCACCCTCCTTTACGAGCATCAGGGCTTCAAAATAAAGCTTCAACACAGTCATAAAAGACAGAGTCCGATTACAACAAAAGGAACTCACTAGCAGGTATCACTGTACTACCCAGGTGCCAAAGAGGCTCCAGAGCTCTCTCCCCGGGGGGTCTTTCTAGGATGATCACAGCATATCTCAGCAGGTATGAATGAACACGACGACTCACCTGCTTTCTTGGAGCTTCATGTCATTCTGCAGGATGGTGAGGTCTGTTTGGAAGTTGTTAATGTGCAAAGCCAATGCAATGACGTATGCTGTGATTTTAGCCTTCATTGATGCAGAGATTAAATTCTGGACACTGCATGGCAAGAGGGAGAACACATGAGATGTGGAGTGTCAGTGAACCCAAAACACAACTCCCATGGCGTGCAGACAGAACTGGAGCCCCAGTTAGACATGACTAACTTTTCCTAGATACCAAAAAAGAGCTCAAAGCAACAGAGACCTCTGATCACAGGGGCCTAACAGGCTTCTTTGTCCTCTTCATATGCCTGTTTCTGATCAGAAGTGCAGGCCCCTGGGGTTGTTTATCATTATGCAGCCTTGACAAAATCACCAACCAACGGCACTTTAGGAGGCTGGTCCCTTGCAAGAGGAAAGCAAAGGGAAGCTGTTCTGAGAGTATTCAGTGTAAATACTAATGGCACCTCAAATACACAATCCACACAAAGCCTATACCTGGCTGGCAGTCCTCTGGGAGCATTTGACTGCTCATCACTGGTTTGAGTCTTCAGGCAAAAGCTGGCCCATTTGGACTCAAATTGTCTGCTCGTGTCAGATTAACGGTGGCAGTGCAGCTGTGCAATAGCTGAGCATCAGCATTATGCCCCTTCTAGGGAGAGAGGCTGTTGGTTTCCCAAGTTTGGGGAATGCACTGTGGCAAGAGTGAGGATACTATTCACTCCTGCCTGCATTTCAGCAACAGGATTGCTGAAAATGTTTATCCAGATTTATAACTGCTTAATTGTAAGTGCCATCCTTCTTAAGGTTGCCGCCAAGGGCCACCTGGTCAACGGCAGCCTCCAACAGCTGCCCAAGGTGCTCCCTGCAGTGAGACAGCACTCAGCACCACACAAGTGGCTCTGACATTGCTGGAAAGGTCCTTGCAGTTGCTTCCCAGCCTCTGCTCCAGTTGTGGGGTGGTAGCTTCTCCTGGCAAACCTCCATGGCAGGACCAGACCCTACCTTACTACACCAAACTTTGTCACCGCTGGCAGGGCAATACCTGGGCAAAGCTTAGGCAGAACTCTTTGGCCTGCATACATATGGGTGAATGGCATGGGTCTCAGCCCAGCATGAGTTAACCAGTGCAAATCTTTATGCAGTTTTGTCTGTGTAGGTTTCAATGGAGAATCCAAATAAGTCAAGTCAGGTCTAGGTTCATGTACAAGTGCCCGGTACACTAATTAAACTATGTGAGTGTAAAAAAAAAAGCACCATTATTCAGCCACTGCACTACCTCTGTTCTGACCCACTCTGGGATGGTGGAAGAGCCGACGCGTTCACCTGTCAGCTGCCTTAGTTCACAGTGAAAATGTACGAGCAGACAGCTGCACTTAGCTGCACAGTTGAGAGTCAGCTGCAAAGCAAGCACCCATTCTGCCATCCTGCATCCAGAAATGGTCAGGCAGGCGGCTGGGCACCCCATTTGGTCACACTAGCTAAATCCACAGGTGCAGGCTTGCTTTCGCACACATGATGCTGCTTCTCCCAGTCACGGTTTAGACCTACACTGTCTAAAATGGACTATCACCAGCCACGACCCAATGGTCTACAGGGCCAGGGGTGTGAAGCAAGAGAAGCTACTGCCATCTTCCATTTTGGTAGAAGGTTTCCTGATAATGTGTCCATGGCCCTTCAAGCTGAACTCTGCCATATCTCTGCCTCAAGAACATCAAAGCAAACATAGTTCCTTACCTGCCATTGTTGTAGGTCAGTGAAGTGAAATTCTTCATGAGTTTCCTGCTAATGATGTGTGGGCATTCAGGACCCATTGGATCTAGGACAGAAAGGGGTTTTGCAATGGAATGAGAAACACATACTCTTCCTTGTACTGCCCATCTCCAGCTATCATAATAGTGCATTTATTACCACGACATTTATCATCTCTTCCCAGACACAGAGAACCTAAAAGGAACCTGGGAACTTGATTTCTAGGTCTCATAATTTTTCCAGTCAGAGAGAGGCTCCTAACAGCTTTTATTTTCTTTACAAATGGGATCTCCCACTTCAATACTACACAATCTAAAATGCGTGCATGTGTGCCTATGCATGTATTTCTTTTAATAGATAGTCCTGTCACAAAATATTATTAAAACTGAAACCACACTAACAAATTCCTATTAGCACCAAGACTAGGGATTTCCACATCCTCCTTGACTAAGTCCTGCAGGGTGACTCCTGTGTCTCCAGCAATGCAGGAATATATTTACACACAGGCTTGCCATTTCTTCCTCCATCACACCCCTGCCATTGAAAATGCTAATAAAGACATTTTCAGCACTGACAAGGAGACTCGGATACACAAGTTCTATGGAAGATGGCAAGTCTTGAAAATCTCAACCAAGATATTTTGTGCAGTGCTTTTGAGAACAGCAGTTCCTGCCATTTTAAAAGAAAGATCCTGAAGACAACAGAGGTGTGGTCACTGTGATCCACACATTGAGCTAATAAGCAAAGGATGATGAAAATATTCTCAAAAGCACAAAAGGACATATGGAAGATGTATTGTGTACTGTATACCTCTTGCACCTGGAATATGGAGGCTGGATGAGTGAGACAGCTGATAGTTTCCAGACTCTTGGCTTAGGACCAAAGTATGAAAATATAAAACATGTTTTTAAGTACAGAACTACCGATAAACTAGAAAGAATCTAAAAATTTCCAATCTAAGCTACCATGTCTCCTACCAAGAGGATCTCATGGTGCCATCCTGATGCATGGCAGTTACAAAGGGACTGACAAGGATTAGACATACATCTCCCAGCAGATGCAGATCTAACAACCCTCAACAACACAGAGATCCTCAACGTCAGCATGAAACAGGCTGAAAGCAACTGCCACAGCTAGCTGTTTGATCACAGTTCATTCTGGGCAGCTTTACTGTTTTCTACTGCAGTAATTACAAACCAAGTCTCAGCAGGTAGCTTAAAAGTAGAGGAGCTGAAAACTCTCTTACGCTTCTTCTTGATCACTTTCAGGTAGCTGAACTTAATAAGGGTGTCCAGAAACCAGAGGCATCGGGCTTTGTGATCTCTGCTCTTCTCATCAGCAGGCAGGAACTTCAGCTCCTCTAAAACAAAGGAGCAATGGCTGAAGGAGAAAGAGGAGGAAGATGAGGCTCAAAGAACCAGGAACCAGTTTACATCGACAGGAAGACAGGACACACCTGTAACTTCAATGCTCAGCTGTTTGAGAACAGTTCCCTGGACACCTATAAAGGATAGCCCAGGCAGCTGCTTTGCGAGCACACCACTTGCAACCAGCCCTTTTCAGCGTGCAGCTACTAAGAGGGTCTCTGCACTGCAGAAACTGCAGGCTCTCAACATGGCGCACAGACACACTTCTACTCTGGCACAGGCAGACGGGAAGCACAGGGAGTGAGGTGCTTTTCCTGCTCACTTCAGCTGCTCAGCACAAGGGCTTAACACCTCCAAGTGTACATCCATGTTAGCTTGCCAAGCCACAGCAACTTCCACAGCAAGTCAGTACTTGGCTGGGACAGTGCCCAGCCACAGGCATACCGTGCTCAGCACAGCTCTGTGGTCCCCCTTCTAGGCACCTGCCTTCAGACCCCACTCAGATTTCTCCACTCTCTTCCTCTGCAAACAGTTCCTCAAAGGGCAGCCATGCTGCTGTGCACACAACTTCCTCACCTGTAAAACTATACCCCACATTCCCCAAGGTAGGTGTTACTCAGTTGTGCTTGGACAAAATGTCCTCCCTCTGCACTGAAAAGATCAGCCTGGGTATTGTGGAGCTGGCAGCAGTAGCCATCCTGCCCCATAGGAAAACTACAGTTTCACAGGGCGCACCTCAACTATAACAAGGCTGTTTGCAGCAGCATTACCTTTTATCTTCTGTTTTCTTGGTGATTTCTTCTGGAGTGATGTTAACAAAGACTGCTGCTGGAACGCACAATGCTTCATACTCTGCTGGGGACAGAACTGGAAGGATTTTAAAGAAAAGAACAAGCATGCTTTTGCTCTCCCTTCTGGTCTGAACAGCCTGCAGTGAGATAAGCTCTATTCACTCTTGCTTTAGGAGGTGTGGGGCAGGGAAGGAGGGAAGGAAATTATAAATAGGCAGGACTTAATGACAAGACTAGGAAGCTGGCCACTAATAAAGGTCTCTAAAGGACTGTGGCTCGAACACAAGTCACTTCTGCATGGCTGACCTCATCACTATTCCCAGTCGACTGCTGCCAACAGGGAAGCACAGCATCCTGCTCTCTGTAAGAAAGAAGCAGGATATAGGACTTGCAGGCCCAAAAATCTCAACACAGCATGTCTCCGCTCTCAGCTTTTGGCTTGTGAGGGGAGAAGGCTTGGCTCATTCACATGCCTGGCAGCACTCACTCCCACATGCCGGACCACTGACATCAAGGCTTACAGGTGTGGGAAACCACTCTGCCACAGAAAAAGATACTGTCCTCAAACTTGTAAACATTTTCCGGTTTGTCAGCATCTTCATTACACGGTGGGAGGAAGATGGAGACGTTCTGTACATCATCTTGGGCCACATCCTGGATCAAAGCTTTGGAGGGAAGCAGAAAAGACAAGAGTATTTGGACCATGCAAACAAAACTACAGAGAACATGACTATAACTGAAATCCTTCCTTTAAACACAAGTCTACTCAATGGTAGTTCTTGGGTCAACACCAGTTTAGTCACAGCTGGAGTTTTAAAGGTTTAAAACTCCAGTTCAGTTTATCTCACTTGGGACAGTAGTAGGTAGAGCTGTAGCCTTTTCCTTATTTTGTTTCATTACTACCACATGTAGGTGCTGACTGTACAGAAAGCATTCCAGTAGGCACAAAAGGCCGAGAGCTTCTGATATGCCTGCTATGGTAGTGAGCATGTTGGGTTTTAGGCTGGTGTCATCACTTCTGCCAAGAACTTTCTGCGCCTTTAAATTTAGAAAAGCCACTCCAGACTAGAGAAAAATCTAGGAAAGAAGTGCACCAAGACGAACTGGTTGCTGCTGCTGCACCTCTTGCACGCTGGGTGGACAGAATATTGTTTTGGCACCCTGGGTTCCATTGGACATCCATTTGGCACAAAGCAGCTCTGAGAGCACAGTCAATATCCAACCTGGAACACAAGAGATGAGAGCTGACAGGTTCTACAGTCAACAGACATCTCTCCTATTTATAGCCAATGAAACTCAGAATCCCAGAAGTGCTGGTGGAAAGGAGCTCTGGAGGTCTCCTGTCCAACCTCCTGCTCAGAGTAGGACCGTCTACAGCACTAGATCAGGGCAGCCCTGGCTTTGTCCTGCCAAAGCTTGGAAGCCCCCATGGATGGGGACTCCACACTGCTCTGTGACCTGTTCCAGGGCTGCACCACCCTCCAAGGCAAGAAGGTTCCCCCAGTCTCCCACATAGACCTCCCAAAGTCCAGGGACCAGTGCAACTTGTGCTTGTTGGCACTGCTGAGAAGGGTTTGGCTCCAACTGCCCTTCAGATAGCCGTGGGCTGTTGTTAGATCCTCCTTGGCCTCCTCTTTGCCAGACTAACCAAGCCTAGCTCCCTCTGCCTCTCCTTGTCAGCTGTGTGCTCCAGGACCCTGCCCGTTCTTGTTGCCCTGCCATGACTCCTTTGTCATTTCTCCACCTCCTTCTTGATCAGGGCGGGTGCACAGGGGCGTGGCACAGGCTGAACAACATAATACAGATGCAGCCTCACCAGCACTCAATAGCAGGGTTATCAACTCTCCTTGAAACATCACCTCAGTGTGATGCTTTGGAGAGTGAACTTCCCCTGCAGTAGTGACAATAACTAAGGCCATGGCAGAGTCCTCTCTGCTGCAGGCTCCTCCATAGAAGAAGCCTAAGTCCATCAGCCTGGCTCACAACAGCACTGGGGATGCACTTGATGGGGCTGTGACCTAGTTTAAGGCACGGACCATTTTCCATAGACATGCCACTGTGAAGCCAGGGTACAGTTCACCTTAATGAACATTCAGCATCTCAGTTCAGACCAGGTGAATGTACTGCCTTTATCCCAGTAAACTGATAGCCAGGGACTCCCAGAAAAGCTCCCAGAAATGGGCAGGGACAGACACTGATGCCACAGGGACCTTCCCTCATTCAGGCAACTCCCCCAGTAAGTCTAGCAGGATCAGAAGGAAGCAGTTGCTTTTCCACCAGAAAGATCTGTGACTTCCTCCACATGTGCCATTGTCAGCTGTTAGACCAGCTGCTTCCTTGGTCACTTGAAGAAAACCCCTTTCTTCTTCCTACCACACTTGGCAAGGAACAGACTGAAAAAGGCACTTCTGATTATCTTCATTAAACCTTGAGACAATATTCTTACCTGTTACTCCCTTTGCCTCTATAATGTTTGCTGCTGCTTTTGTCACAGCAGTATTCAGAATATCATTGCCCACTGCATTCATTCGCCGAGAGCTGAGAGCTCGCTTCTGCTTGCTGGTACCAAAGGCCTCAATGCACAAATCCATCTGTGCAAGACAGAAGCAAATTAAAACACACTGCTGAACTGAAGACACTTTGCATCTAAGAGGAAAACTCAGCTAACCACCACTTGTTCGACATTGACATTCTCTAAGAAAACTTCAAACGTTTCACTGGGCACAACCCAACCATACAACAAGCACTGATCTGCAAGGGGGCAGGAAGTAACTGGGATTGTAATCAAGTCTGAAATAATTATGAAAATGCTGCCGAGTTAGGCACTAATAACACGCTGTCTCATAGACCTCCAAGGCAGAGGGAGAGTGCTGAACCTGCACAGGTTTACCCTGCAGTAAATCAAACATCACAGTCTCAGACAAGTATCATCTGCCACTGTTAGCTGGATAATCACAGTACAATATGACAGGGGGTTTCAACTTTACCTTCTCCCTGTAGGACTTATTCTGATAATCCTTCATATCATCAGGTATTAAGTTATCTATAAAAGAACAAAAGTTAGTATGCTTGGCTTGCAGCAGCCAGGACAGCATATATATTTGGTATCCCTTTAGCTCTAATCCATTACTGAAAGACTTGGCACAACACTTCAAATTTCCTCCACAGGACTTTGTCAATTAAAGAACACACTGAATATAGGAGTATGTACCTAGAACAAAAAAGGACAGGCAGGCAATTTTTGCTAAAAGTCTATGAGCGTAATGCATGGATTGCAGCAATACCCAGGTCCAACTGCACAGGGGAAAAAAGCTCCAAAAAAACTACATTCTTTGGGTTATCCTCCTGGGTTCAGTAACAAAAAGCAGTTCCGCTGAAGAAAAGCTCTTTTGCTTTTCAGTGATCCAGTCTCTTGACCTGACAATTTCCAGGCTTCCCTCAGCAGAGCATACCTAGACAAGGCTGCCCTTATTCTCAACAGTGACAACTTTGTTACTGACTCCAGCACTTCCACCCTCCCACCTGTAACACTCTCTGCTTAACTTCCACCCTGATTTTCACCTTGCTTCCTTCTCTCTCCATTTTTCACATCATGCAGTGCCTTAGAACGAGAGTGTAATGTATCCTCCTTCCTCCATGCTGAGGGAATAAGGCAGAAATGAGGAAGAAAGAGCAGCCAGGGAGACAACAGAGAGCACTGCTGTCAGCAACCAAGCAGTCAATAGCTGAATGCATAAATAGGTCTAGAATGCTGTGACCCTGGTGCTGGGGTTAAACACGGTATCTTCCTACCTGACAGCAAGGGCTGCATGTTGAATATTTCAGCATTATAGACTTCCATTTGCCCAGAGTCCTTGTTTAACACACCAACAAAATACCTGAGAAGAACAGGGGCGAGTGATTAGCGAGAGACAGTCTAGTGGAAGTGATGTTTTAAAATACTTGGTACAGAGCCATGTGTATTCCCCATCCCCTGCCAATTCTTTTGCAAATACAAGTTTCCCAAGCACATTCAGAATGTCACAACAAAACAAGGTACCTCCAAGGCATGCACTACATATGTATACATATATAAAAATAGATATAATATACACAAAATATAAAATATAAAAATAAATATATATAACATTTTTATAAAAATTATATATATTAAATATATGTATATACACAAAATAGACTTGTTGCTCTGAGTAAATGTAGAAGTCTTAAGACAACTAAATAAACTCCAAAATGCACTGACAAAGCCTAGGTGCCAGAGTGCTAGCTGCTATTCTCTTTTGTCTTTTTTGATGTGTCAGGACCCTTGGTTTCTCAGTGCTTCTAGACAATGTCCTGTGTTTTTAAAACTTGGGTTCCCTGTGGCCAGTTCTCTGCTTAGTACAAGTCATCTTAAGTCCTCAGGGCTTCTCAGAAATGTGACTTTGCTGTCTCTAAAATAGGATAATTTCTCTTAGGTAAATTCCTTTTCATCCATTTCAGAGGGGCAAGCCCAAATGGTTTGTGCTGCTCCTCACCATGTCTCATGACCCACCAGGAACAGGCTGTATGTCACCTGTATGTATGGCTGAAGCTGATGAGGGTATTGACTGCACCAGTTTCTTATCCAGCCAGAAGAATTCATTCCACGTGATCCCTTCTGACTGGTGCCTGAACTTGCTCTGCTCCATAACATGTCTTCCTAAAATTCAGGACGCGCTTTCTGAAGACAAAACCTGCTTGCACAACAGGCTGCTTGTTGCAGTGGGAGCAATACTCTCTATGCAACTGCTCTCAGAGGAGCTGCCCGAGTACAGAGGGAATCACGGCACTGCACTGGCCAGAAAGCATCTCTGGGCAGTTCCTCCCATCTCAGGAAGCCCAAAGGTTTGGCAGACAATTCATTGACTTTCCACTCAGAATAAACTGGGATATTTGCTCAGAGGTGGTCTCTGCTCCCTGTTTTACCCACATTAGCAGTTGTGAGTGCAAACAGTTTTAGGCTGACAGCTGCCAAGAGCTATGGGAATGGATCCACTGGAGGAAAGTCATACATGCAGCTGAAGCAGATGTGGGAGCAAAGGGACAAAAGGATAGGGTGGGAAAACTTGAAAGAAAAGCAAGAAATGACTTAATTGATTCTTGCTTGCATCTCTAGAGATCCTGAGGCCTGTGCACACCTACTGCAAAGCTAATACTTGAAGCTGAATGTATATCAGCAGTTAGCTTGCCTCGTTAAGTTTCCATAGCTCAGGATCTCCAGAGGTGCAGGCAAGAACCACTTAGGCCACTAAATCCATCTCTTAATCAGTGATGTGGTTTTCAGATATCAGAGCACTAAATCTGCCTAGAAATAATCCTGCATTGATACCTATATCATACATATTCATTAAACTAAATTTACCTCTCCAAACTCAAGAAGAAAAAGCCCCTTTGTGCCTTTTTTCAGCTACACCATATTAAACTGAAGACTGTTACATCTGAAGGTCCAACTCTCCTGGTTTCGCTTCTCAGAAAGGAGGACAAAGATTAGTATTAGCATGTTTTGACGGCCTATTTACAGAGGTGAAACCAGTTCCTTTTACAGAATTATAGAACAGAATAGAGTATTCTAGTTGGAAGGGACCTACAATGATCATCTAGTCCAACTGCCTGACCAATTCAGGGCTGACCAAAAGTTAAAGCAAATTATTGAGGGCATTGTCCAAATGCCTCTTAAATACTGACAGGCACGGGGCACCGACCACCTCTAGGAAGCCTGTTCCAGTGTTTGACCACCCTCTCTGTAAAGAAATGCTCCCTAATGTCAAGTCTTATTCAGAACATAGGACCTCCAGGGCACTAACACCTGAAAGCACCTCCTCTTCCTAACAGTTTTATACAACTCAGTTTACTCTTCACTCCCTCACCCCACCTGTACTTTAACTAGTCAGACACAATCAGGTCAGTGCAGTGCAACTAGAGAAGACATGAGCTACGTAAGCAAACCACGCATGGCAACTGGAGTGGATCTACGGAGCAGAGCATTTGGTACCAAGAGCCTGACATGCATATTATATGCATTTCAGCGTTGTATAGGCTAGTAGGAGCAGTAATATGCATCAAAGGAGAAAAGAAACACCTTTGGGTATAACAAGGCAAGATTATTTCACATTGGCTTTCCACCCATTTGGTGGTTCTATTGTGAGAACGAGAAAGATCTCACATACAGAGTACTTCTTAGGAGGCCAGTGGGATCTGCCCCAATGCTACAAAGGTCATATTCTTAAACCAGGACATGTAAAGGCTGGTGATTTCACCAACACTTCCTTTTACAGTGCATGGCACAGACAGCTTATTAGTTCACATAGTAGCATTGTGCTGGGACTCTGAAGTTAAATGGTGATTAATGACCCAGGGGTTTCCCGGGCAGCAGAAGATGATCTTGGCGATTTCTTAATCTTAATTTCTTAATAACAAAGCTGTTTATTCCCAGGTTTCAGCTACATCAAATCACCTCCTCATCTCTTCCTTCACAAGACATTTTCAAACACAGTGTATTTGTATGTAACATCACACCTTCCAAAGGGACATAATGTGCACAAACAATGCAGCTGCAGGTGCTGGAGTCTCCCGTCAAAATCCTCTTGATTCAAATCATGGCCTCAGTGGGAACTTCTGAGCAATTTAAGGAAAGCTACCAGAAACTTTATCTGAGCAATTCCTCCGATTCCACCTCCACATTCCTGCACCCATTTTGTCAGCAACCCATACCTGCATAGGGAGTTACATTTCATAACTCCGCTGCCGAAGTTATTCCCGACATATGAAAGCCTTTCAGTTTCTGAGACCTGAAAAACAAAGAAAAACAGGGTTTGAACACAGGGCTGTGAAAAATCTTCTCTGCATCCGCTTACTTTTCCCTGGTGCCACAAAGCTCTATATTCCCAGGCATCAGACACTAGTCACACATAGGCAAACTTCATTTTGCCTATTTTGGGTACATTTTGCATCAGGTCAGAATCTTTAAAAGACAGACAACATTTCTTGAAGCTGAAACTACCTATGATATATAATTCTACCTCAGCTTTCACTGGGCCAGAAGATGAGGAACCATTGCAAAGAAATCACGGGAATCGTAATTTAGAGTTTATCAGTGTAGCAAACTTGGGTGTCACCACAGTTAAAGTGCCTCGCTAGGCTGACCACCGTACTTTAATCCAGAAGCAACAGTTTGTGAAAGAAACTGGGTTTACTCACAAAGCCACTAGTGAAAAGAGATCAGGCCTCTCTGCCAGTCAATTTAAGACACCATTTCCAATGCTTTAGGGTCCTTAATAAAGTTGCTCAAAGTGTCTCTAAGCTTCCAGCCAGGACAAACCTTATAGATTTCTGCTGGGGCCCAAGGCACACATTGGGCAGAGCCACCGCTACAAGAGGAACTCAGCTTAAAATGTAATTTTCAATGATCCATTTAAACCTCTAGTACTGCCAAGTGACTGCAATTCACTGACTGAAAAAAAAGAGCTAGCACTACCAGGAATGGCTCAACCACCTAAATGTATTTCAAAATGTTTGTGTCTCTACTATACTGTAGTATATTTCCCCTGATGATTTTGGCTGAAAAGTCATTTATTTCTTGAGTGAATCATGCATGTAAGCAGCTGTAAAACTTAATAGCAGCGGAAAGCACCTTCTGACTTTAAGCTTGGTTCTCTTTTCACTGAAAGAAATAGAAATCTCCTTGTAATGTAATTTAACAACAACTTTGGAAAATCATAGAATGGTTTGGGTTGGAAGGCACCTTGAAGATCATCTAGTTCCAACCCCCCTGCCATGGGCAGGGACACCTTCCACTAGACCAGGTTTCTCAAAGCCCCATCCAACCTGGCCTTGAACACTTGCAGGGATGGGGCATTCACAACTTCTCTGGGCAACCTGTTCTAGTGCCTCACCATGCTCATAGTGAAGAATTTCCTCCTTATATCTAATCTAAATCTACCCTCTTTCACTTTAAAGCCATTACCGCTTGTCCTATCACTACATGCCCTTGTAAAGAGTCCCTCTCCAGCTTGCTTGTAGAGCCCCTGCAGGTACTGGAAGGCTGCTATAAGGTCTCCCCGGAGCCTTCTCTTCTCCAGGCTGAACAACCCCAACTCTCTCAGCCTGCCTTCATAGGAGAGGTGCTCCAGCCCTCTGATCATCTTTGTGGCCCTCCTCTGGACTTGCTCCAACAGGTCCACGTCCTTCTTATGTTGGGGGCCCCAGAGCTGGACGCAGTACTCCAGATGGGGTCTCACCAGAGCAGAGTAGAGGGGGAGAATCACCTCCCTCGACTGCTGGTCACGCTTCTTTTGATGCGGCCCAGGAGATGGTTGGCCTTCTGGGCTGCAAGTGCACATTGCCAAGACATGCTGACCTTCTCATCAACCAACACCCCCAAGTCCTCCTCCTCAGGGCTGCTCTCAATCCATTCTCCGCCCAGCCTGTATTTCTGCTTGGGATTGCGCCGACCCATGTGCAGGACCTTGCAGTTGGCCTTGTTGAACTTCATGAGGTTTGCATGGGCCCACCTCTCAAGCCTGTCAAGGTCGTTCTGGATGGTATCCCTTCCCTCCAGTGTGTTGACCACACCACAGAGCTTGGTGTCATCAGCAAACTTGATGAGAGTGCACTCAATCCCACTGTCCACGTCACTGACAAAGATGTTAAACAGTGCCAGTCCCAATACTGACCCCTGAGAAATGCCACTTGTCACCAGTCTCCACCTGGAGATCAAGCCACTGACAGCAACCCTTAGAGTGTCACCATCCAGTCAATTCCTTATCCACCGAGTGGTCCACCCATCAAATGCTTTTCACAAGTCCAGGCAGATGACGTCAGTTGCTCTTCTCTTATCCACCAACGCTCTAACCCTGTCGTAGAAGGCCACCGAATTTGTCAGGCACGATTTGGCTTTAGTGAAGCCACAGTGGCTGCCACCAATCACCTCCTTATTTTCCATGTGCCTTAGCACAGTTTCCAGGATGATCTGCTCCATGATCTTGCTGGGCACAGAGGTGAGACTCACTGGCCTGTAGTTCCCCTGGTCTTCCTTTCTTCCCTTTTTAAAAACGGGGGTTATGTTTCCCCTTTTCCAGTCAGTGGGAACATCACTGGACTGACACAACTTCTCAAATATGATGGACAGTGACTTGGCAACTTCATCTGCCAGTTCCCTCAGGACCTACAGATGTATCTCATGAGGTCCTGTGGACTTGTGCACCTTCAGGTTCCTTAGATGGTCTTGAACCTGATCTCCTACAGTGGGCGGTTCTTCATTTTCCCAGTCCCTGCTTTTGCCTTCTGCAATTTCGGCAGTATGGCTTGAGCACTTGCCGGTGAAGACTGAGGCAAAAAAGTGATTGTGTACCTCAGCCTTCTCCATATCCCAGGTAACCAGGTCTCCCATTTCCTTCCGGACAGGGCTCACATTTTCCCTAGTCTTGCTTTTATCACTGATGTACCTATAGAAGCTTTCCTGGTTGCCCTTGACATCCCTGGCCAGATTTAATTCTATCACGGCTTTAGTTTTCCTAACCTGATCCCTGGCTGCTCAGACAATTTCTCTGTATTCCTCCCAGGCTACCTGTACTTGCTTCCACCCTCTGTAGGCTTCCTTTTTGTGTTTCAGTTTCTCCAGGAGCTCCTTGTTCATCCATGCAGGCCTCCTGGCATTCTTGCCTGACTTCATCTTTGTTGGGATGCATCGCTCCTGAGCTTGGAGGAGGTGATCCTTGAATATTAACCAGCTTTCCTGGGCCCCTCTTCCCTCCAGGACTTTATCCCATGGTACTCTACCAAGCAGATCCCTGAAGAGGCCAAAGTCTGCTCTCCTGAAGTGCAGGGTAGTGAGCTTGCTGTGCGCCCTCCTCAGTTCCCTAAGGATCTTGAACTCCACCATTTCATGGTAACTGCAGCCAAGGCTGCCCTTGAGCTTCACGTTCCCCATGAGCCCCTCCTTGTTGGTGAGAACAAGGTCCAGCATAGCACCTCTTTTTGTTGACTCCTCTATCACTTGGAGAAGGAAGTTATTATCAACGCATTCCAGGAACCTCCCAGATTGCTTATGTCCTGCTGTGTTGTCCCTCCAACAGATATCGGGGTGGCTGAAGTCCCTCATGAGGACCAGGGCTTGTGAACATGAGGCTGCTCCTACCTGTCTATAGAGGGCCTCACCCACTCGGTCTTCCTGGTCAGGTGGCCAGTAGCAGATCCCCACTATAAGGTTACCTGTCCCTGCCATCCCTTTAATCCTGACACATAAGCTCTTGGTCGGCCCCTCATCCATTCCCAGGCGGAGCTCCATGCACTCCCGCTGGTCACTGACATAAAGGGCAACACCACCTCCTCATCTCCCCTGCCTGTCCTTCCTAAAGAGCCTGTATCCTTCTGTTCCAACGCTCCAGTCATAGGAGCCATTCCACCACGTCTCTGTGATGCCAATAAGATCACAGCTCTGCAGGCGTGCATCCAGCATTCACTGTGTAAACATAACAGAACAGATTTTGTGATCAATTGGACCTGACTAGTTGTTAAGTAACAGCTTTTAATTTTCAAACATTAGTTGCCTTTAGGTTATTAAAATAAATCACGAGCACACACAACTTAAGTAAATCAACTTTTGCCTGAGAATACGCAACCATGTATCAATCAAAATTTTTCAAAGAGGCACGTATGCAGTTCTGATGGAAAGGTTACTAACTCTCATATGTCACTCTTAATATCGTTCATCAAAATGTCCCAAATTGCATTATTCAGATTCCCTTCTGTCCCAAGCGTCAACCCGCAATGCCAAGCCCGAGAGGGCACGGTCTGATCCTGACACCCTCCACAGAAACCACCATGCCCCAAGACTCAGCAGGGCTGCAGGACCCACACCCGCTTCTCCGGGGTCCAAGGACACTTCATGGGTCTCCACAGAAGTGCAGGAGGCCTCAGCAGGGAGCCTGGCCTGCCAGCACAGAGCGCTCTACAAGGTAAGGGAATGGCTCTCCCCCTGCCCATCCCTACGCAGGTCTTTCCCGAACGTTAAGTGCCTCCCTGTTCTGCCACCCCCATCACACCCACCACCACTGTGCTAGCAGCCCATGGAAGAACCAGAGCTTCCTCTGAAATCCCAGAGATCTGTGAAATTTGGAAAACAGTTCTCTCTCTCTCACCGGCTGGGGCTAAACTCTGATTATTTTTTTTTAAAATTGCTACAAAGCAAAGCTCCATGCAGATTTTCTGAGTCTTGCTCACTATATGGCAACGAGAGCACCTGGAGTAGGGCAGCAGGCAGGAGCCTGGAAAGAAACAGCAGTCTCCCCGAAACGGGACCACAGGGACGGTGTGTTTGACCGAGGTTTCTAGTTCCTACTTGCAGGAGCTGCCATGACCACAGCCATAAGGGGAAAAAAGGGTGAACACCCTGCACTAGCTGCCGAGGTGGGAATGACTCGTGCGTCCTCGGCACGGGTCCGGCTGCAGCTCACTCCCATCTCCAACGGAGGCCGCAGCACTGCAGCCTCCACACGCTCCGCTCCCTGCGGCTGCCCAGGCTACGGCGGAGCACTCCCTGTTACACGGCGAGCCATGGCGCAGGCACGGCGAGTGGATGGCGTCAGAGCTGCACCCGCCGCCGCGGCCCGTTTCGGGGCAGGCGCAGCTCCGGGCTCCCGCGGCCGCCGTCACCGCAGCCGCCGGCGCCACAAACACGAGGACCGGCTGCAGGCGGCCGCCGGCGCGCGCTCCCCGGGCGGGCCCTTACCAGGATCCTCCGGTGCTTCTTCCGGGGATGGGCCGTGTCCCTGTTCCGGTAGACGGTGAACCGCATGGAGTCGGACCGCCGCAGCCTGCCGTTGGAGAACTGCACTGCAAGGCAGCGGGGAAAGGCCGTGAGCCCGGGCGGCGCCCCCCGCCCCGCTCCCGTCCGCGGCCGCCGCCCGACCCGCCGCGCCCCCTGGCCCAGTCCAGCGCCGCCCCGTCCCCCGCCTCACCCAGCACCGCCGGCTGCTCTGCCTCGGGGTCCCCGCGGTAGCGCCAAATGGCGGCGGCGGCGGCCATGGCGGGAGGCAAGCGAGGGCCACTGGCGGTGGGCGCTCCCTTCCGGGGCGGGACGGGACGGGGCGGGGCGGGGCGAGGCGGGCAGCCCCGCCCGCCCCCCCGCAGGTCCGTACGCGAGGCTCCGGCGCCCGGGGGGGGGCAGTGAGCAGCTTCCCGCCGCGGGTGCTGCCACCACTGGGACCGCTCCTGCTGCTGCTCCTGCGGCCCGGCCGAGCCGGCGGGGGGGCGTCTCCCCGCCCCCTGGGGAAGCGGGATCCGCCCAATCACGGCTGTGCTTATTGCCGCGTCCTGGGGGGAGGGGAGGTGCCGTTGCTTATCAGTTATGAGACCGCTGATTGGTTGGTGGGCGGGCCCGCGCCGCCGCCCCGCCCACGCGCACCGAGTGGGCCGCTGCGTGATGGCGTCACTTCCGGCCGCTGGCGCGGCCGCCGCAGCGCAGGGCCCGTGGGGGCGGAGCCGCGGGAGCGGGGGACGGGGCCGCAGGGCCGAGGACGACGGCCGTGCCTGGCCCTTCCCGCTCGCCCGGGGCGCCCCGCCGCGGCCCTTCCCGCCCGGAGAGCAGAGGCAGCGGGGGCGGTGGCGACCGCAGGTGAGCGGGGGCGGTGGCCGGCCCGGCGGGCGGTGCCGGCGCCAGGCAAGGGTGGGGGGGCGGCTGGGAGCGCGGAGGGAAGGGGGGGGGCGGCGGGTGACGTGGGCTGCTGAGTCGGGGCCGGGCGGGCGGGGCGGACGGCGCTCTTGCTCCGAGCGGCCGCCCCTTCCCTGCCCCCGCCGCGCCGCCCCCGCCCTGGGCAACCCCACCGGGCCAGCTGGAAGCCCCGCGGGAGGCGGAGGTGCCCGGGAGGGCGACGAGCTGCGGGCGGGCCGCCCGCGGCCCCGGTGCGTGCGGAAGAGGGCGGCCGCCGGCGCTCGCCCGGCGGGGAGCGCAGGAGAGCGGCAACGCGGCCGGCGGTGCTGGGAGTCTTGGCGCGGCGGGGCCTCGCGGCCGTGTGGCGGGCGGAGCGGAGCGGAGGGCGGCGGATGGCAGCAGCGGTGGATGCTCCGCCGGGTGGCGGGGAGCGTGGTTCTGCGGTGCTGACAAGAACCCGTAGGACAGCAGGCGGTTCCCGCGGGCCGGTGGGGGCCTCGCTTCTCCCCGGACCCCCAGTTTCCTTCGCGGGGTTTCCGTCCGCTGGGGACTCGAGGTTTCTGTGGGCCTGTTCAGGCGCGGGCTTGTGGCGGCAAGGTCGCACCGGCGAGCCGCAGAGCCCCTGCAGGAGTCGGGCGCTCCTGCCCGGATCCCGTGGAACGAAGCTGCCGCTTGGCCTCTGCGTCAGGTCTCCTTGAAGCGCGTTTGGCTCTGACCTGGTCAGAACAGACAAAACTGCGCTGCCGAGTGTGAGACGCTGCGTTTGACAAGGAACCTCTGGAGGGCCTTTTTGTTGTGCATACGGTAATGTCTGTGTAAGACACAAAACTAAATATCTGGATGTGTTTTCAACTGCTAGTGATGGAAGGATTAGATGTAGATGCTATCTTGAGTGTTGAGAGGGACACAAAACTTGGATATTCCAGGTGGTGTAAAAAAAAAAAAAGGAAAAAGGTATGACAGTTCTTCATTACAGTGCCTTTCAGTGCATTCAGGAATGAGCACAGGAACAACAGCCTTTCTTATCTGTCAGTTAATGTAATGTTCTGGAATTTTCAAAGAAACGTATCTTCAGATGACGTTATAAATTCGGTTTTACTTTCTTGTACTTGGTGTAATTACTGAATCATAGTTCGTCTTGCAGAGGGTGGCATACAGGTGGAGAGGTGTTACATGTACTGCTGGTGTACAGAAGTTGCGTGCACACCAGTTGCTTCTCTGGGATGTATGTGTTGTCTCTGGGGCATTGACCTGACTTGCTGCCAGTTTTTCTCATGGTGGTGCTAACGAAGGCAAACTCTGCAGTGGTCAAGCTGGTAACCATGTTGCACTCTGATGTAAACCCATATGCTATAAAGGAAAGGTAGACCTGGAGTGGTGTCTGTAAAAACAGAGAAGGAAGTTACCATCTTTGAACTGACAAAAGCTGCTTAATTTCTTCCTCCACCTTTCAAAAATCATTCGGAAGGATTTTAGTTAATTCAGCATAATACATTCAAATAATGTAAATTGTTACACTCTGGTGTGAATTTTAGACCTTGATTAAGACAATGTGTTCTTTAGAATTCTTCATTAGTGCATGCTTGTATTGGGTTTTGTGGCAAGGTTTTGGTAGCAGGGGGGCTGCAGGGGTGGCTTCTGTGAGAAGACACCAGAAGCTGGCCCATATCGGTTAGAGCTCATTCCAGCTGGCTCCAAGACAGACCCACCACTGGTGAAAGCTGAGCCCATCAGTGATGGTGGTAGCACCTCTGTGATAACATATTTAAGAAGGGGTGAAAACTGCTGTGCAGCAGCAGCTGGGAGAGAGGAGTGAGAAAATGAGAGAAACAGCCCTGCAGACACCAATGTCAGTGAAGAAGGAGGGGGAGGAGGTGCTCCAGATGCCAGTGCAGAGATTCCTCTGCAGCCCGTGGGGAAGACCATGGTGAGGTCTGCATGGAGGTCCACGGTGGAGCAGGTGGATGTGCCCTGGAGGAAGTGCCATTCTGTGGGGAGCCCGCGCTGGAGCAGGCTCCTGGCAGGATCTGTGGCCCCGTGGACAGGAGCCCATGCTGCAGCAGTCCGTTACTGAAGGACTGCACCCCATAGAAAGGACCCATGCTGGGGCAGTTCTTGAAGAACTGCAGCCCATGGGAAGGAGAGGTTTGTGAAGGACTATCTCCTGTGGGAGGGACCCCACGCTGGACCAGGGAAAGAGCGTGAGGAGGAAGGAGCAGCAGAGATGAAGCGTTATGAACTGACTGCAACCCCCATTGCCTATCCCCCTGTGCTGCTCGGGGGGAGGAGGTAGAAGAGTTGGGAGTGAAGCTGAGCCTGGGAAGAAGGGAGAAGGGTGGGGGGAAGGTGTTTTTAGTTTTGTTTTTCTTTCTTTCTATCTTAACTGTGTTAATTATTGGCAATAAATTAAACTGATCTTCCCTAAGTCGAGTGTTTCAGGTGGTAATTAGTGAATGATGTCCCTGTCCTTATCTCAACTCACAAGCTTTTCATCTTACTTTCTTCCCTATCTTTCTGAGGAGGGGGGGTGAGAGAGCGGCTGGATGGGTGTCTGATCAATCCACCACAATCCCAAAATAGACAGCACTGTGCAGTGTATCCATGTAGATTTTTTTCCCTTCTGAGGGTAAAATGATAATGTTAGAAGATCAGGTTTTGAAACAAGTTTGGGAAGATCAGAAGCAGATAATTCAATAGTTTTCACTTGAAATACAGTAGTTATCTGTTGAATCAGTTATGCGCATATAGTTATTTGCTTAGGCTGAAGATGTGTGGTACTAATGAATCCATTGTGATGGTGGCAAACTAATATTTGTTACTTCGATCTTAACCACTTCCTGGCAAAAGCACATTTATTCATTATGCAGTTAACCCTAGTTTCATTGAGGTTAAAAGCTTAGGCAAAGGAATCACCAAGGAAGGTGGCTGGACAGAGCTGTTTAAAATTCTTGAACTTCTGGTAAATAGTGAAGTTGAAGAGCTAGATTTAGAAATGATTGCCATATCGAGCAAGAAAACATAATCTCATGCTGGTGCCGAGGTGTCTGTGGCTGCCCTTTCCTTTGGGATCCTTGCTTGCAGACCTTTGGTTCTGCGTGGTGTTTGTGGTTTGATTCATGAACTGGGGGTGAAGGTAGGCAGGAGAAGCTGGCAAGTGAGTTTCCTTTGGAGTGCTGAGCATTCTTGTGAGAGGTCGATGGTGGTGACAGAGACTGCCATGATACCATGAACCTCAAGAGAGGTTTTCTGAACTGACAATGTAACAGTGAGTTCAGATCAATCCTTGTCAATGGCAGTTTGTCTTCTCATGCCCTTAGATGTCTGTATGGCCACTTCTGTGTAGCAGCATTGTCTGCTTTTCCCTTTCTAAATAAATCAAATTGTGATACTGCCCAAACAGCTTTCTTCAGGTCTTTCACTGTGCAATGCCTAAAAACCTGTTGTGCTCTTGGGAACAGCCGTTTTCTCATATCTAGATACAGTTTTTTAGCTTCATAAGATCAAGAACAGAATCCATGGCCGCCTTTTCCTGTTTCTTATTGATACCTAGAAAACTGTGCTTTTGTAAGTTGAGCAGAAAAGCAGATGTCAACTTTTTTGGGAGAGACTGACTGTAAAAGCTATGGTACTGACCTTGAAGCCCAAACGATGAAGGGGTTAGCCAGGAATTTTAAGGAAACAGTGTTCAGTCTGTTCAGAATATACAGCAGTACAGGTGTGTTAAATAGTGGAATTACAATAAAGAAACAACCCCCCTGGTGACAAGCTGAGATGGCACATCAAAATGCAGGAGTGTCACATTGCAGTCTCCTCCTGTGTGTCTTCCTCTGAACTATCATACTGTGCTGCAGGATCTAGAAACTGGGAGATGCGTCACAGGACTGGGAGGAGGTGAGTGGAAATGTGAGGAAGCAGGAGGATGGCTGTGTCACAGGTAGTGTCCGTTTCTGCAGGTAACGAAGAGTGTCTAAGAAAAATCTAGCCTTTTTAAGGGAGCTTTTTGTTGCTCCTTTCAAAGATGCTCTTTGCATCTGGCAGGCTGTGCTGTTACTGTTTATTAATGAGTTGGTGTTGCCATAGGTTGGACTATCTGTTTGCAGTACCTTTCAGAGGATGAAAAAATAGTAAGCCATATGCTAATCTCTTACCCTTCTCCGGAGGGCTGATGGAACCAGCAGCAGCTTTTGCAGGGCAGTTTATCCTTTCTGATTCTTAGACAAGTTGTAACTCATCCTCCCTGACAATAGGGAGATAAACTGTGTGCGTTCAACTATATATAAAACCTGGGTAAGGAAACACCTCAAATGAGATGCTGTAAGCTCAGCTATCAGTCATGAAAGTCACTAGTGGCCGGCAGTTGTCAGATATACCCAAAAAATGCCTTCCATGGCTGGCACTCACCATATTGTTGCATACACAAAAGCAATGTTACACTGGAGTCTACTTTAGTTGTATGGGGCAAATCCAGAAATAATTTTAACTACAGTTAACTAAAATTCCACCATATGTTCAGTTTGAAAACACTCTCAAAGCAGAGAACACATACCCTCCGTGTTTCAAAGTGACAAAACTTGCTGAAGATGTAAAAGAAAGTGAAGACTTCCATTTCTTCCTGCCTCTACCCTCCCACCGTCCTGCTGCCTTGTTAAAAAACCAACAGAACTGATAATAGAAAGTGTTTTCTAAAATAACACTGACTCGTATCTAGATTTATGTTTGTATTTCAGGCTTCAGGGGAGCTTTTTATGAGGTGTATTATTTCAAGCACAATGATTAAGCCCAGTACAAGCTTATTGTAATATTTTGTAAAATGTAATTTAAGCTAGGAGGCAAACAGTTATTAATATTATATTGGCGCACTCTCAAGTTTTGTCTATATGCCAGGGATTCCTGTAGGCTTCGTACCTAGAATATCAAATGCATTTAAATACAGGTTGTTGGGAATGGGGTTTGAGGTGCAAGTAATAAATTGTCATCCTTTTATCTGATAAGGGAAAAACCAAGTACCTATTTTAAAGTTTTCAGTACTGTATTTGTAAGGGAGATTTATTCTGATATCGTTCTACTGAATGGTATAGTTGAGGCAGCTTTTGTTGTTGGTTTTGGTAACACAAAATCAATTACTTTGCAAACTTTTTAAAAGCTTCTTTTGGGGGAACTTGAGGTTGCATTTGATTTTTTTTGTTTGTTTGACTATGTATGTTTGACTTCTTGACAGCGGCTCAGGATTGCAGTGTAATCTACACTGTCCTTTAGTATTGGACGTCATAATAAAATTTTAAATAGATCATTATTCAGAGTTGTTATTTTTCACGCTATTTTATAGTGAGTTAACTTTAACTTTTTTTAAAGAAGCAAGAGAAAAGTTTTTGATTCTGCAGTAGTTTCAGTGCCTGTATTAAATACTTGCCTTGTCCCATCTTGCTGCAGCTTAAGTGTTAGAGCAGAGGGATTTGATGGAAAAAAGGGCTGGAAGTCTACATAGTATTATCAATGCTAATCATTCAAGAAATAGAAAGAAAGCATATGAAGACATTTTTACCATTAAAAGTAGTAGAAATATGTGCAAATAAAACCTGAATTCCTATGGAAAAATCTGTAGTGTCCCTTCTCCTGCTATATGATTGTGTTACCAGCTGTCCCTTGTGTTTCCTACCTGCCTGGCTGGGCAGACAGCAGCACGAGTGCCTCATTCATAGCTGTGTGTGCAAACTGCCCAGCTGGATGGTTTGGTTTTGGGTGTTTTGTGTTGTTTAAGAGAATAAGGAACTAATTATGACTCTGTGAGAAGTAGTCCTTATAAATTTGGCTTCTGCTGTAACCAGACACCAACTTCAACAAAAAATGGGGGAATTCAGTATCTAATGTCCTCTTTGTTAAATTTGGTTGGAGTTGACAGAGAGACTCTGAGGTTAATAACTAATGAGAGATTAATAAACAGGCTGTGTAATTGTAAATTGTAGGTCTTTTTTCCTAGAATTTCAAAACACTTGCACATCATCTTCCCAATTACATATTTTTAAATCTGATGCTTTCTTAATATAGAAGGCTTCATTTTAGAAATTTAAGCCTTACCTTCATGCACATATATGAGGAATATTTTACTATGCGCCACCATGAATGATTGGTTATGTGATCAAGCTCCTCTGCACAGCCCTAAGGGAGCTTGGAGAGGCAATGGCAGGAGGGAGAGCCCAAACAGTACCCTGCGGGGCTGCTCCCAGGCCCATCCCTGGAGCAAGCCCATCACAGGCCCAGAAGAGCACAGGGCACAGGTGGGAACCCAAATCAAGGACCCTGAGGAAGGAGTGCCCTGTCCAGGCCCCTCCCTGCCAGCGCAGTCCCAGCAGAGCCTTTGCCCAGCGTCCTGGCGTGACCCATCACAGTGAGTCGCAGAGCAGCTCTGTCAGACTAAGGGGGCTGCTGCCCACTGCTGGGACACATGGGCTGCAGGGAAAACCAGCTTGGGATCCCACAGGACTTATTACAGGATGTTTAGGGGAGGAACCAAAGGTGGGGCAAAGGAGGGGTTTAGGGGATTTGGGTAGGAACAAGTGTGGAATTATAGAGGGTTAAGGGGACAAAAAGGGACGGTCACGTGTAGGCAATTGGCTGGGCAGTGTGCTTGCTTGGCTGTGCCCTGCACCTGATCAGTGCCACCTGTCCTGCTCCTAATTAAATTCCTTCCTGGCTCTGTCCTGGCTGAGGGCTCTCTGATTGGTGTGAGTGCAGCCACAGAGGTCAGGCCACAGGGCGGAACGTCCCTGTGTCCGTGGGGCATTGACTAGAGCAAGTGCGGGTGTGTGAGTGTCTGATGGCCAGTGAAGATCAACCTGGATGAGCTGGTGAAGTGGCCTGGGAGCAAGGGGGTCCGTGGGTCCCTGAGTGCAGCTCTGGGTGTGAGAGTGCCTGTGTCGATAGGGGCGAGAACATGGGAGGGTCAGCTGTGGGAGCAGGGGAGTCCTGGTTGGCTCTGCGTACCTGTGATGGTCTGTACTGGCAACTGGAGCCAAGCTGTGGTCTCAGGGGCTTGTATGCCTGCGGTCTGGGGATGGGGAGACTGCGACCCAGGGGACAGCTGTTGGGAGGGCCAGCTGCTGGAAGGGTCCACCTCGTATGCTTGTATGTATGTTCTCGCAGGTGGACTTCCATCCTGCCCTGCCAGAGAGGGGAGCAGGATGAGGCATCTGCTGCTGCATGTGTTTGTGTGAGCGCTGAGTGTCTCTTGCAGTGTATATGGGTGCTCTGTGCATTTGTGCCTGCTGAGAATGTGTCTTCTCCCGCTCTCCTGGGATCTGGGGACGTTTAGCAGCAGCAGCCTTGCCTCTCTTGGGTTGTTGGATCTGCTGTGGTATGTTTTCCTCTAGCAGTGAAGAGGCAAGTTAAGTATTTAAATATCTACTGAGCACACTTTTTATTCAAAGGTTAATTATCTTTTCAAGTGTATAATCAAAATGTTAGGGAGAAAATACTTCCTTATTCATCTTTACCAAGTCAATCTTACATGAAAAAAAATCATAGTTCTCTCCTAAAACTCTTCAGAAGATACCAAAGCAAGCTGTAAAATTGAAAGCCAGAGAGGTAAGTGTATATAAAACTACACCTTCAGTGACTTGTGGTTTAGTGTCTTCCCCAGGTAGAGGTGGCATCTGAATATTCAATAGCTCTCAATTGATTTTTCGTTGGATTCACATGTACTTGCCCATGGCAAGGAGTTCTGTAGCTTTACTGTGTTACGTGAAGGAGTGTGTATTTGCTTCTGACCTGCTGGTTTCATTTCTTAGGCCTTAGTCCAGGGACAGGCAGAATGGTTGTTTTCCACTCAGGATTTTGTAGATGTTTTTTCATTGCTTACCCTTACAATTTTCCTGGCTCTGACTATTTGTATTTACAGTAAAACCACTTGTAGCTGAACAATTTGTAATAGTTTCTTCTCATTTGTGGTCATTTGTTTGATTATAGAACTAAGCTGTTCCCTTTCCCACTGCTCTCCAAAAGGCCGCTGGACTCAATGTCTGCTGCTTGTACCGCTGATGCCTCCTGAGTCCCACTGACTGGATCTGATTCAGCAGAAGATTTCATCTAACATTTCCTGGGTCCCCAGGATGTTAAATGGAGCTGGCTGTGAGCTTCACAAACGCTGCAGAGACTGGCTACTGAAACCACTCACTGCTCAGTTGGGAGCATCTGTGTCCTTCATCCAAATAGGCATTCACACACCATGCAATGGGATACCACCCACCATGTGTTGGAGATGTTGGGTCGTTTGATAGGGGAATGATGGGGATGTGCAGCCCACGGGTGGTTCGGGGGAGTCTTCATGGCCAGCTGTTGCTGAAAGGTGAGGTATCACCGAAGCAGGAGGGGAAGACAGAATGAATGTCCGTATCCAGAAATAAGACACTTATATGTATTTTGATGTTGACTTAGATGCATTGCCTGTATTTAGTAACCTGAAGTAGATCATATCTCACAGAATGTGGTGTGTGCATAGTATGCAATGTATATGACTTAGATCTAGTTCTATAATTTTCAATTGATCTTGTACAAGATCTCACCTTCAGTGTGGGGTCTGTGCTTGTTGATTCTGGTTTGAGGACTTCAGCCTTTATGGTGTAGTAAAAGTTAAATACCAATCCAAATTAACGTTATCTGAAGCAAAAGTGGGGTTTGACTTGTTTCAGGTCACAAAGGATGCAATAATTTTTGGTGACTGTAGGCAAGGACTCTCTCTGAATTCTGAAATCCAAAATCATTGGTCAAAATGATGACTCTTACCTGTTTTCTCTGATTCAAATATATATTGCTGCCTGGGCAGAAATACCTTGGACCATCTCTGTAACCCATATTCCTTTCTGGAGTCCAACTCAGTCTTTTATTGATGTGAAATCCTGTCCTCATGTGGTTTGGTGTTTTCCACCTTCACTCTTCTCTGGACATTGGTTCGAATGTGTTACTACATAGTCCTCTGAAGCACACCACCTCCTGGGACTGGCTTGATAAGGGCAATGCATGAGCTCTCAGGTGTTTTATATTTTCTACAGTGTGTTTCCTAAATTGACCTAAAGCAGTGCACAGACTGGGAGCTGCTTGGGTGCTTGTGAACAGCTTGCCTCTGATGACCCTTGAAGCTGGAGCAGTCTCTGCTGGGCCCTGTGCTTTCTGCAGTGAAGGTAGAAGTGGAACGATTTTGTTCTTGGTTGCAGATGGGGCACAGCAAAGTGCTCCCACCTTAGCTGCCTTTGTAGGTGGTGGTGGTTATGGTTCAGCACTGCTGTGTTTTGGGAAGTCACTGTAGTTAATACCACGGTGTCCTGCAGTTCTGGTCCTTAGAGAAAGGAGATCACTTGGCTTTCCTGGTGTGGTGGGTGCCTGGCATTGTCCAGGGTGTCTTCTGGTGGGCTGTAGCATTGTACGCTGTGCAGATCAGCCCTGCGCGTAGTTGTACAACTGTGAGATGGTTCCTTGGAGCTGCCACTCTTGACTGGGGAGTGAAGTGAAAAGAAAGTCAACCAACATCCAGGCCCCCAAGGGCACACTGATGCTATAGTGACGGTTCTCTAAATGGAGTGAAAGAGAGAGTTTCTTTGTTGCTCTGCCAACTGTTGGGCCTCCCCATCTCCTGCTCTTCCTCTCTCCAAATTCCCCCTAGATCCTGTATTTTAGTCTCATGAAGCCAAGGATAGAGTGTTATCTCTGGCATGACACCTAACCCATCTCAGAGCTGAGCAAAAGAGAATAAATGAAGAATTTTTTGGCAGTCCCCTCTCAATTTTTCAGACACCTGTCTGGAGGGCAGCTTTCGTTACAGAGGAGGTCGTCCCTGTACAGTGCTTGCTGGAACAAGGTAAGGCATGAGTTTAACCAGATGTGCAGGAGCAGCAAAGGCAGACAGCGATGTAGCAGCACTCGCAAAGCAGCCCTGGCCTCTGCCACATTCCAGACACTTCCTGCCGGGACTTGTGGCTCTTGTCACAGGCTCCTGTCTTCCTTTTGTCCTGCTGCCTGAGGTCAGTGAGTTTCAGTGTCCGCTCTTTTGTTCCTCCCGCCTCCTACAACCACCAAGAAGCATTTCTTCACTTTCCCTTGTGTTATACTTCTTTCAGAGGAAATGTGTAGAAATAAAAACTCTGCAATTCTGAAGTTTGTCTTGTTTAACATTTTTTTGTTTGAAAATGTCATCTTATTTTTACTGTCAGATATGCATTGGTAGTGAAAGATAAATAAAATCAACTATTATCTGTATTCCTATTTTTTTTAAAAAGCAGCAAACAAATTCTTCTGTTTTATTACATAACTTCATTTATAGAGATAAGGGAGACTGTGACACAGTACTTAATTAAATCTCATTACGGTGCTTATTTCAGGCATTCAGGCATCATAGCCTTAGTGCTGCCAAATTAGGGGATTTTTGTTGCCGTGGTAAGCCTGGACCCTCACCATTGCTGGAAGGCATAAAGTGTAATTTATTTCTTCTTTTTAAAATACACAGGAACCAATTACAGTTGGAGGCAACAGATTTTTGCCAGCAGAAGTTTTGGCTTTTCAGTGTTTAGGTAAAACTGGTTCTTTGCAAGCCTGTCTCCTTTGGAGAGGGGCAAGATTCTTAGTGCAGTGGTGAAATCTTTCTTCAGCAAAGACCCGCAAAGTCTATGTCATGTGCCTTAGGGAAGGAGGAGGTGGGTGAATGCCAGCTGCCTCTCGGCTGGGGAACAGCAGCTGCTCTTATATTAGCTCCAGCCTGGCAGCTGAGGCAGGCAGGGGCTGTTTCATGACATTTTTTTGTGACGTGATGGTTTTAGTCTTTGTGCTTTTATGTTAGTTTGCCACCTCTTCTGGCATGAATTCAGATCTCCTCACCTACTATACTACAGATTCCCTTAATTTTATGTAGCCTGATGTTAGTCCAAGTGCAGCAAAGGCTGCAAACTTGAGCAGGTCCCTTTGTTTGTCCAGGTTGCCCCTAAGCGATTTCATAAGCCTGGGAATCAGAAAATGGTAGCTGTTCATCACACAGTAGTGTCCATTGTAGCTGCAAGACAGGCTAAAAATGGAGAGTATCTGCATCTAAGGCCTTCCTACCCTATAGCTGTCTGTAGTTTCCTGTCCCTGACAACACAAAACTTTGTTATTTAGTGGCAAGCATTGCAGAGCACAATTGCTCTGCCTATCCCTTCCATACCTATTGGAGACACTGGCAAGTTTTGATTGAGGAGACTAGTATTTTAAGTCCAACAAGGTTTATATAGCTGTGGGTCTAATAGAAAAGGGGGGGCCTAGCTTTGTATGCTCTCTGGATGGAGAACCCAGCATGTGTTCAGCTCGTGTTTGTTCTGCTCTGCCAGTGGATGGTGTGACTGGGAAACCTCGCTCAGCCCCAGGCCCAGCCTGAGCTTCCTCTGGGGCCAGAGGGGATTTGGCGTGATGGGGTGCAGCTGAGGAGCAAGTGGGGTTATCGTGCAGGCAGTGAGGATGCAGAGGGCATCTGTTAACTTTGTTTCCTAATGAGAAACCTAATCTCATGCTGCTTGCAGAGTAACTCCTGAACTAGTTCAAAAGATGTGTATCCTTTATAAAAAAGGATCAAGAACGCTTCCATTTTCCCTTGCCATGTTAATGGTGATAATCCAAGGCTGGGGAACATTGCAGATACACTTTCCTGCTTTGAGCTGAGTTGCTGCCGGAAGCCCATGGATCTTTCTAATTCTACAGCTGCCTGCTTACATTTGCATCAGTGACCTTCTGTGTATTGCTTGGCTTTTTGACCTTTACTGGCACAGTCTTACAGCAGTATGCGTCTCAAAGGTGGTAGTCCCCAGTCTGCCCTGCCTCCCTCGCTGCCTTTTGCCTTGCAGCAAAAGAGAGTGCAGAGCTTTGAGCTGCTGCAGTCTATGCGATTGCGCAGGCTGAGGGAGCCTTTGTAGCCACATGCTGCTGTTGCTCCATGCCTGCAATCTTGGGAGTTGTCCTTTGCATTTCTGAGGTTTTGCTTTTTCCTTCCAAGGAAATAGTTAATCTATGTCCATCCAGGTGAACAAAATTGCAAAGTAATTAACAATCTACATCAACAGCTGTACCTGGTTTACTCTGAATGAATGTGTGTACTTGGCAGCCACTGCCTATGGCCTGAGCATACCTTCTGAGCAAAGTTGTTGTATAAAGTGAAACACCTGTGGAGAGTTTGAAATACAGATGTTATTTCTGAGCAAACTTTTCTTTACTGGTCAAATGTGACTATGGGAAGCTTTATTTGCAATTTACTCACATAGCTTGTGACCATGCAGATATGCAAATACGGCATATGGTTTGTTCACAACGTGTGCATTTGAGGACAGAATTTCTAAATTGGCAGACTCACATTTGATCCCTCTTCAAAAGTATAATTATTTCTGTGTGACCTTTTCTTTTAGCTACTTTACAGTCTTCTTGTGTTGCATGATACTGTGGTATTGCTTTTGAAAAATAAACATGAACACAAAAGTATGTGTGTGTATGCCCCATTCATGCAACCTTTCTTGACGAATCTTATACTTTGTTGATTTGTCATGAGAAAAAGTAGAGATATCACTGAAACTCACCTATTTAGTCTTAAGGTGAGTCTACTAAGATTTGACTTATGTTCTGTTAATGGAAATTTAAGAAGAAAACACCCCTGAGTTTGTCTAGTCTTGTTGAGTAGTGCATAATTTTGTCAAAAGCTGTCCATAACATCCGTATGGCCCAAGAAGGTTCATAAGGAATAGCAAGTACGGAGACGGCTCTTAACATCGGCAAACTTTTCTATCTGTCTACCAATTTTTTTATTTTGTGGGAAAAACAGAGCACTTTCAGTGCATCCCAGCTGATAAACTATAGTGAATAAGAAAATTGTATTGCACTTCTGATAGCTAAAGGTGGCAGTTTAAGATAAGAGCTGACCACTTGTTCCAGTGCAGAAGAGTCTCCCTTCTTTTCCATTAACTCTTTTCTATGTTTCTATGTGAAAAGCAGATACTTGAATGACAGTTCTGCACAGTAGCTGAGAAACTGTGCAGAAAGTCATTTGCAGAAGGTGAAGCTGGATTAAATGAGATGAGAATTAAAGTTCAGACTTTTCAGTGGGAGGTTATCTAATAACGTGAGCCATTTATCAAAGGTTGCAGTAAATTATTCACAATTAGATTTTTTTAAAAAATCAGGATTAAATGTTTTACTAAAGAGTGTGTTTTTGGACAGGAGCTAACAGGTGAAATGACCTGCGTTATTCAGTTGGCAGCAGAGCTGCCTGTGACACATATGATGCTGAGGCTGCTGTTATGCTAGGTCAGCTCCATTGCAGAACTTGTATTTTCTTCCTCATCCTCCTCCGCAAGATTGACAGCTTTGATATACGGTACCAGCGTGGCAGTGGTAAATTAAGATCAGTTATTGTTCATCTGTCTTTCAGCCATCATCTTTCACTTTTAAACCTGGTTTTGCTGTGGTCTGAATAGGACTTCAGCCATTTTTAATATTATAGTTTCTTCTGTTTTGTTTTATAGGATCATGGATTTTCCAGGACACTTTGAGCAAATCTTTCAGCAGCTCAACTACCAGAGGCTTCATGGCCAGCTTTGCGACTGTGTGATTGTGGTGGGAAACAGGCATTTCAAAGCCCATCGCTCTGTTTTGGCAGCATGTAGCACACATTTCCGAGCTCTGTTTACTGTAGCAGAAGGAGATCAGACTATGAATATGATTCAGCTGGACAGCGAAGTGGTGACAGCAGAAGCTTTTGCTGCTCTGATAGACATGATGTATACTTCCACACTAATGCTTGGGGAAAGTAATGTTATGGATGTCTTGCTGGCTGCTTCTCACTTACATTTGAACTCTGTTGTTAAAGCATGCAAACACTACCTTACTACCAGGACGCTGCCGATGTCTCCACCGAGTGATAGAGTTCAAGAGCAAAATGCACGCATGCAGAGGTCTTTCATGCTCCAGCAGCTTGGACTGAGCATCGTGAGCTCTGCATTAAATTCCACTCAGAGCACAGAGGAACAACCAAATACTATGAGCTCCTCAATGAGAAGTAACATCGAGCAGCGCACTACTTTTCCTATCCGTCGTCTCCACAAACGTAAACAGGCTTCTGAAGATCGGGCCAGACAGCGCATCAGGCCTACCATGGATGAATCTGTTTCTGATGTGGCTGCAGAGAGTGGACAGTCAGTAGTTCATTCACGGGAAGATTTCTTCTCGCCCGATTCACTGAAGATTGTGGACAACTCTAAGGCTGATGCTGTTGCTGATAACCAAGAGGATAATACTATTATGTTTGATCAGTCTTTCAGTGCTCAGGAAGATGCTCAAGTGCCCAGCCAGTCTGATAACAGTGGAGGAAACATTTCACAGATGTCCATGGCATCCCAGGCAACGCAGGTGGAAACCAGCTTTGACCAGGAGGCTGCTTCTGAGAAGAACAACTTCCCATGTGAGAATCCAGAGGTCAGTCTGAATGAAAAAGAGCACATGAGGGTGGTGGTGAAATCTGAGCCCTTGAGTTCCCCAGAGCCTCAAGACGAGGTGAGTGATGTCACTTCCCAAGCGGAGGGCAGTGAGTCTGTTGAAGTGGAGGGAGGGGTAGTGAGCGCGGAGAAGATAGAACTGAGTCCTGAGAGCAGTGATCGTAGCTTTTCTGACCCACAGTCCAGTACTGATAGGGTGGGAGACATCCATATTATGGAGGTGTCAAATAACCTGGAACACAAGTCTACTTTCAGTATCTCAAATTTTCTAAATAAAAGCAGAGGTGGTGGCTTTGGTGCTAGTCAAAACAGCGATGACAACATTCCAAATACCACCAGTGACTGCAGAATGGACAGTGATGCCTCTTATCTGATGAGTCCAGAGTCAGGGCCTGCTGGTGGCCATTCATCTGCTACCGTCTCTCATGTCGAGAATCCATTTAGTGAGCCTGCAGACTCTCATTTTGTTAGACCAATGCAGGACGTGATGGGTCTCCCCTGTGTACAGACGTCTGGGTACCGGGCGGCAGAACAGTTCAGCATGGATTTTCCACGGTCGGGCTTGGGCTTGCACTCCCTGTCAAGGGCAATGATGGGCTCAGTAAGAGGTGGAGCTAGCAGCTTTCCTGGCTATCGCCGCATAGCCCCCAAAATGCCTGTGGTGACCTCTGTCAGGAGCTCCCAGCTGCAAGATAACTCATCCAGTTCCCAGCTGATCATGAATGGGACCACTTCTTTTGAAAACGGGCATCCGTCACAACCTGGTCCACCACAGCTGACGAGGGCATCTGCAGATGTCCTTTCAAAATGCAAGAAGGCCTTATCTGAGCACAATGTCTTGGTTGTAGAAGGTGCGCGCAAGTATGCATGCAAGATCTGCTGCAAGACGTTTTTGACCTTGACAGACTGCAAGAAACACATCCGTGTGCACACAGGAGAAAAGCCTTATGCCTGCCTGAAGTGTGGCAAGCGGTTCAGCCAGTCCAGCCACCTGTATAAACACTCCAAGACAACCTGCCTGAGGTGGCAGAGCAGCAATCTGCCTAGCACTTTGCTTTAACCTTTTTCACCCTGGACCTGAAGGAGAATGCCAGCGCAGACGTCTAGCTCCCTGAAACACCGCAGGAACACGAACACTATTTTCTTCAAGGCTGCAGGCTCAGAGGCTGCTCCTGTTGGTCAGTGAACACTTACGTGTGATTGTGCCACACACACAAAAGTCTTGGTTCTGTCAATTGGGGATATTACTGTACCTACCTCACAGGGGTGTTGTGAGGCTTAAACAGCTATAAGCGAAGAACTTGGAGATCCTGAGAAGTCACGCTGTAGATGTGTGAAGCATTACTATGATGTACGTTCAGGCCTTGGGCTGACGGGGATACAATCCCTAAAGCTAAGCAGTTCCTTTGCAGGGCAGAGGGGTGAGAGCGTAGTTATCTCATGAAGTAGCACGTTTCAAGAACGAGAAACTGAAGTGCAAATTTCCTCTTTTTTCCTAAAGTATTTTGTAAAAGTGAAAGCATTTAAATAAATGACCTGTAAAACAAGTTGCTGCATTATGTATGGGCAGTAATGCAAGAGCTGTTTAACTAATGCAGACTGTGTGTCTTTAAAACAGAAAAACAACTTTGGATGCACCTGTCTGACATAATGCTTTAAAATATGCTAATTATAAAAATAGTTCTAGGGTTATGAATGTATGTTTGGCTGTTTTGTAGTAAAGGACACTGTGTAATGAAGGTGCTTAAATTAAATCCAAGACAAGTAACTTTTGGACTGCCAGATGTATATATACTTTGAATACAGCAAGACCTGAATGTTTGATTTTTTTCTGTAGAAACTTGTATTAAGTGATAAGTGAAGTGCTGTTTCTTGTTCGTGCTATTCTTAGCAGTATTTTAACCAATTTGTATCTCCTATGTTAAAATTCTATATACACAGAAGTCTGAAAAGAGCTTGTCTTTGTCTGCTTTGTTATTTTGAAGGAGAGAGATAATTTGTGATGGCTTTTTTTACGGTGTATGATAGTCTCTTGCTGTTTCCAGATGCTGATAGTCAATCTGATCCCCATTATTGCGTAAGCATATTGTCCTTTTCTGACACTCTTATCTTCAGGCTTTAATTTCCTCCTCTGTACACTTACTTACTTTCTCTCACAACTATGGATTGTTCCTCAGATCAAACTAGTCAGGAATGATCCTCATTTGTTGTATTTATTTATGTCTCTCTCTAAAATGTAGTTGTCAGATCCAGTCCTTCCACTTAAAGTAGCGTCATAAATGTACTTTTCCACATAAATTAAAAAAATCTAGCATAAATTTAATTTAAAAAGTAGCACTGTACACTTTGTATAGCAGAAATTCAGTGATCGTTATTCTTCAAGTGAATCATGTAAATCTTGTTTTAATTTCCTCTTCTCTGATACCACTGTAACTAATACTGTCTGCAGTCTCTTACTTTCTTTGTTAAAGATGCACATGAACTAACTACTGGCGTTCAGCATATTAGGTTTCTAAATAAAATTTTGGAGCACTTCTGCTGATAAACGTTGCTCTACCATATAGGAGCTGGGTCAGGGCTACAGCATGTCCATTCTGCTCAGGAGAGACAGAGGATTGCATTTCGTGGTATCTAAGTCAGAGAGTAACAGCTTTCCATTAATATAAAAAAAATTTGCAAACCTTCCCCTCTTGATTTTATTCTGTATAGCAAATGTATCCTGTGTGATGATATTCAGCAGTTTTATGGAGTTTGTGCTACCTAATAGTTAGCCTTCTTAAACATCTTGGACATCTATTTGGATAAACTGAAAATAAAATCCTAATCCACAGTCCTGTAGGTTATTTAGCAGGATGAACTATCAAAACTGTTGAAGCACAGAAACCAAACAGTCATTGTCAGACCAAAGGAAACATGGAAATCTTTCTGTACTTGGCTTTATGTGAAACAGTAGTCCGCTAATGAAGAAATGTGTCTTCATCTCTAATTACATCCCTTCACATGGAAAAAAAAATGCCAAATGTCTGTCAACGTGTCATTTGCACCTTGAGCATCCAAGGTGAACAAGAACATGGAAACATAGTGAATGATTGGATTAATTCCTTTAAAATGTTAAGATTTTGTCATAGGATTTATTTAATGGTCATATTTCTGGTTGTTGATTTTCTAAGCATTAAGGAAATGTGCTGCATTTTTTTAAAGCATTGGGATATATGCCACATTTTGTTTGATAATTTTGATATCAGGGGACTAACAGCATTGAGCTATACTAAACGATCTCACTGAAACATCAATAAAATGCAGTATTTTGTACTTTAATATTTTGTGTTGCCTTATTAGTAATGTTCTGATTGTTTCATCTTCCTTGCATTTCTAGTGTTTTGTTTTAAAAATAGGGGTTTTTTTACATTTTCTGTTTCCTATAGCACATCTGAATTCCTTGAATTCTTACGATGCATAGGAATAAAGCGTCTATGTGAGTAAGGAGATTAGAGTAATTAAGAACTAATATCAGCAGATAACATTTAACTGTACTTTTGATCTGTTTTTATAAAAATTTTAATGTCTTGAAATATCAGACCTTGTGCAGGAGGACTTCTGTCTTCTTTCTTTAAGAAAAAATTCAACTTGGAGCATTTTTGGAAGTAGCAACATTAAATTTCATTATTCATTGACATCTAGTGCATCTGGAGGAGCACACTGCAAACCCAGGAGCCTGTGGCCAGCTTGTTGCTTTCCTAGTCTTCCAGTATGAAGCAATATCTCAGAATGGTATCTCCACTTAGCTATCCCCTACTGTAAAATGAGAGTACCTCATCTCAAAGCCCAGTAACATTGTCAAAGAGCTTATCACCCTGATTTTTGTTCAAAATTTAACTTTATAAATGCTACAGTGAGCTCTCACATGAAGATGTCAGTATGTTAGTATTATGAAACATCTGAAAATAAACCCTACATTTTTGTGCTGCTGTGTCTGACTTGATTTACTTGTTTATGTTATCCTGGTGTCTTTGCTAACAGCATATAATGGATTGACTAAACAAGTAATGCTTGTGTGTTAGCTGATTGGGCTCTTTGTGTTACTGCATCACTTGGCAGTGCAAAATAAGCCTACTGAAACGTAGGTACACACGTAGGCATTTTTGTCAAATTAAGCCAAGCACGTAGGGCTGCCCGTGGCTGGCCTCCTGCTTCATGCTGAGGCTTTGGCAATTTTGAGAGGACATGTAATACCTAATTGACAAGAAGTGGATCTGTATTTGAGCCAGTATAAAGTCTTGAAGGACTGCATTGTCACACCAATGCTTTGTCTGTCAGCTAGTTTGAACCAACGGAGTGCAGCTGAACTTCACCGTAGTGGCTTTGATCAGGCTCAGGGTGGTTTAGTGTCTCCTGGAGCCACTGCCTCAGTATGGTGGGCTGTCTTCTGGCTAGCTTTCGGCTCTGGAGGTGACATTAAAGATGTTTCATGCAGATCATTTGAGATTCCCTGTGTCTGGCTGACCTACTTGCAGGGATTCTTGCTCCTGCCACAGCCTTGATGGGAAGGGGCGCATTGCCTGCATCTCCCTCATCAGATGAAGGCTGGAAAGCCTTGAGATTCTGGGAGCATCCCCACTTGTGCATGGAAATTATTGACATTTTTTTCAGCTGTATCAGTTCCCTGATGAGTTCACTTTGCAACTGCTTGGGTGCTTGTGCTGGCAAGGGAGCAAGGATAAGTGGCTGGGTAAGGACATGATTATTTTTGGTAACAACATCTGAATGCTCATCAGTGACCTTCCACGTCTGCAGCACAAGGCAACTAACAAAGGCTGGTTTGGTGACTTGCTTAATAAAATGTATTAGTGCTGATGAGACTAAACTGCATGACATGATAGCATAATTCATGTCTTGAATAGACATCAGGGTAGTTAAATAGATTTTGAAATGGCATAAAAGCAGCAGTCTGTAATTTAAATGCTATATTGTCCCCTCTTAATTTTTCTTAATAATATATTAAAATAAGTTCTGTCAGGAGCTTCCTATAAAAAGGAATGACTCTGAACTAATGTAAGATGTCAGTTGGTAGAAGCCACGCGTCAATACTACATCTGTGTAACTGTGTTTGTAGGAGTGCATGCTTAGCTGAAGCCTTGTGTTCACTTACGCTATGGAACCACTTTTGAAGGCTTGCTGTTCCTGCCAGAGAAAATACTCTTGGAAAGACTGTGGCAAAGTTTCCTGTTTGAAAACCTGCCAGAGGCTAGGCTGTGTGCTCTGTCCTCTGCTGGTTGTCTCTGCAGACAGCTGCTGCAGGTCACCCACATCGGTGACTTCCAGCAGGGTACTGTAATCTCACTAGGTCAGTCCACGAGCATCTCTTGCTTGTAATTCAACCTTGTAAAACACTACCAAACCACAAGAATACCTGTGTTCAGGAAGTCCAAGGGAGGGGTCTATCCGTGGCAGTGGTTGTTTAAACATCAGTAGGTACTTCGAGTGCTGAACTGCTGCAGTGAATACTCTCACTTCTGCGGCAGTTTTACCACCCTTACTGCTTATGTGTTACGTGATGCGGGCTGACCCTTGCAAGCAGCTGAAAAGACCAAGCGTGACACAGATCCGCAGCCACCAGCCACCTGTCCAGAGGGACGGCGTTCCCATGCCTCTTCCCTGCTGTGCTCCAGGCTCTTCCTCCTGCTGCGAGCGCATGGTGAATGAAGAAATCACTCTGCTGGTGTGAAACGCTGGTGTGAAACAGCAGGGCAAGTGTGGGTCTCCTTGTTTGCATCAGCACTGTGAGCCAAATAACCACCAGGCCAGGCCACTTGAAAGGTACCTGCAAAGTGATTATTACGCTTTATGCCAGCCTGTAAAGAAACACGTGTTCTTAGCAAAAACTAATTGTAAAAGTCTGTACTTTACTCAGTAACAATTTTGTTCCTGGTAGAATATACTCTTCTTAAGAGCTTATTATTATGGTTGTTACATTAATATCTACGCAACATCTGTAAAATCCATAATCCATTGTCATTGCTGCTCTCTGAATTGCTTGTGGGAAGATGTTGACACAATGATCTGGAGGCTCAGCACAGCTACTCTGCCCTAGGACCTGCTGCAGCTCACTTCACTGGCTAGCTATTTAGCTGTTGGTGGCACAAAGTTTTGACTAGTGATTGTTGGTACAGAGTATGTCCAGAACTTACTGCGCAAGAAATCCTGTTAAGAGGTGTTTGCCCTCGGACGGAGACCCAGCAAGGCTTACCTGTGCTTTGCTGTCAGTAGGTTCAGCTCTGACCAGCCACACTCAGACTTCCCTAAAAATCTACAAGTTCCTTTAAGCAGGGGCACAGAGATACGGTTAACATTTTATCGTTTACAGTTTTTAAAGTATTTTTAGAAAGCAAAATCTTTTCAGTAAGGGCATACTGATGATTTCTGTGGCTGGCGGACCAAAATGATCAACAGCTGCAGAAAGTACTCTTCTCAAAGAAAATCCAAGATGTGACACCTGAAATGTGCTTCGGTCACTCCAGCAGCCTTATTTACAAGCTCTTGTCTATTTCTTAATATACTCAGGGAATCTAATACAAGTGCTCAGATACCAGTTCCTTTACACTTAACTATTTCTCACATCATTAGGGGTCACAATAACTGCTGGAATATTTAGTCAACACCCTTCAGCATTACAGTAACTTCACCAATACCAGAATCTTGAGTGTCAAAACTCAAAAATCATACAGACCGGCAAACTAACCTGATGGACTTGCGCCCATGTAATACAGACAAGATTTTCACATCAAAGTAAATCCTTCTGATTTCTGTTATGTCAACTGGAAACTTTACAGCCAGTTGAGATGCTCAGGAGCCCACTCCCTTCCGATCTACCACCACGGCTACAAATCTTTCCTTGGTCGGTAGAGGTCTCATTAGAAACTTCCCAAACACCTTCTGCTTCTGATGGGCAGGCATACAGTAATCAGCAAGGCTTGTGAATCAAAACATATTGATAAACATGTCGGATACTCTCTGAGGCATGAAGCGAAGGTCTTCCTTTAACTAGCCAGCATCAATAACTAATTAATGAACATCTTCCAATAGCTATTATTGCTATCAGAGTATGGTTGATTTAACATCAAGAGAAATTCAAGCAGAGAATTCAGTATGAATTCTGTCCCACTTGCCATGGGACAGAAAGAGAAGTACAGAGTGTACTAGATGAACTTTAATTCCCAAGCACAGGCTTTTCTCTGTGTGTTTCAGCTCCCTCCCTGCACTAGGCTTGTGACACTGCCAGCTGCTGCCCTCCCCTCTCTTAAATGTTTTGGATTATTATGCAGCACCTTGCTCAGCTTTTAAACAGGATGAGAGTTGGAGAAAACAGTACAGTGCTGCTCTCAGATGTGCAGACCTGTGCACTTTTACCCTTGCCAGAAACCTTCATGTGCTCTACAGTAACAAACACTGAATTGAGCAGTTCAGGCACGTTATGGCCGGTTACTGTCCTGGGCTTTCCTCCAGAGGTTGTTCTCTGTCTGGCCAGCCAGCTGCAGCACAGCGCTTGCTGCCTCCAGGCTTGGCCACCTCTGGCAGCATGGCTGCCTGGCATGCACTGCTTGCCTTGTGCCCAACTTGCTGGGAGGAGAGGGGTGAAGCTGCGCTGGGCGTTGGTTGCCTTCCAGGAGGGGTCTGGCTGGGCTGCAGCCTCCTTGTGGGGGGAAGCACAAGGCTCTTCCTCCTCCTGGCCTGTGGGCACCAGGAGGCCCTAGCCATAGCTTGGCAGAGAGGGGCTGTTGGCAGTACTGCTGGGAACACTGGTCAGGAGATCATGCTGGAGCCCGCATGGCTGGAAGCAGGGTGTCCATGCCCACCCACCCCATGCACCGAGCAGAAATCCCAGTGCTTCACCCTAGGATAAGGACACCTTTTCAACCTTGCTTCAAGCTGCAAGGCACCATCTCTAATCATGCTTAATCCTGACTGAAGGTGGCCCCTCCAAAGCCACAAGCTCCTGGGTTACGTTTACATGTTGTGCTGTGGAGCACATAGTGGGTTCCTGTGCCTGTGAGGCCAACAGAGCTGCTGCAGTCTTGGCTTTGGAGGAAACACAGATGGAGATGACCCGGTAGCAGCTGGGTGGCTGGTGCAGGTCCTCTGCTTCTGGCAGAGCTCGTTGCTGCTCAGCAACCTCAGCCACCTGCCCTGGCTGAACACACCAGGCATGCTGTGTGTTCTGTGTCTGTGGGACAGATTCCCCTGGGGTCAAGCAAACCGCAATGTTCACTCACTTCTTCCTCCTCTCCACACCTCCCACAGCCTTGAAATAAGGCTGTCCCTTGTTTCATACACTGCTCTGAATGCCGAGACCTGGGGAGAAGAGTGATGAGGCTGGGAGAGGAGGCTGATCGAGAGCCACAGCTCACAAGGAACCTGAGTCCAGGTCTGCTTTTCACTATGTTCCCCAGCACGAGGACTGGGAGCACGTGGAGCTGGGAGGAGGCTGGTTTAAAACTGGTGAGAACGATCTCCACACCATGCAGCAGGGACACCTACGGAGCTGGCCGGGGCAGGTGGCACCATGTGGCCGTGACTGGCAGGTCTGTGAACAGACCCTGCAGGCAGCGGGCAGGGCTGTCCCATCTGCCTCGTGGTTGTAGATGCCAAGGGAATGGGACCATGGCAAGGCCCACGCACGCCTCCAAGCAGCCTCGCCACCATCAGGCACGGACGGGCCAGCCGCACCCCTGTCTTGTCCCCCCACCAGCCCTAGCAGGCTGCACTTGCCAAGGCTTCCCCACCACCTCACAGAGGCAGAACCTGAGAAGTTAAATTGAACTGGCTTCCTCATCATACATGTGTTCATACGTGGGAAACATACATTCACAATTTGCAGATGTGGCCAGCTGTGGCAGTGCTGTCACTGCAAGACTGAGCACAGGACAAGTGTCTGGTAGAACTCCAGCGAAGTAACGTGACTGTGCTTGTTTAACACACTTTGCTGTTTTCAAAATGCAGCAATCCTAGACATCAAATCCTTGCCTTTTATTCTGAAAATCCCAGCTGGGTGTTTTCCTTTGCTCTGTAGTGACCTTTTCAGAACTGCTCCTCGAGTGCTGGCTGCACAAGAGGAGAAGAAAATTGCTGGTCTAGACCTTGAAGCTGCGACTGTGGCTCCCAACCACAGAAGACTCCCCAGGGCCCCCAAAGGGCTCAGTTCCCATCTGAGAAAGAGCAGACCCCTTGCAGCAGACTGGGAAGGACTGCTGCGGCTGCAGGGGACTCCAAGAAAAGCTGCCCCTTTCAAGCAAGCTCCCAGAGGAAGTGGGGTAACAGTGGGAAAGAGGCTCACTCACTCCTTATTCTTGGGAAGAAAAATTTGCAAGCCCAGAGTCAAGCCCCCTGCTGAAGAAAGTGAGGAACGAGCTGCTCGTGTCCTCAAGGGCGTGGCTGGATGCTGCGGTGCTGCGTGCTCACTGTGCAGGATCCTCCTGCAGACGGCTTATGGGCATGCCCCCTACAAAACTGGCAAACGTCCTTCTTGACCCTTTCCACCCTTGCAGCAGGAAGGAGCTCGGGGATCACACTCAACATGCACGCATTCAAAGCAAGATTTCTGACAAGCTTTAAATGTGTTAAATTCCTCCTGCCACTGCAATGCAATGTTGTAGTCACCTTTCTCTTTTCTTTAAGGAAACAACGTCATCGGGGCACGTGGCCCTCAAACAGGGCATGGTAGGCAGCACGCAGGAACAATCCAAGGAGTACACCTCACTGATTGTTTCACCAGCTGGGGTGGAAGCTTGCTGGGGAGGACTGGCAGGGAAAGATGGGTTCCAAACCCCATTTATATAAGTGGGACAGTTGCTGCAGGAGAGACAGAACCCCCAAAGCCCCTGAAATGTGCTCATCCAGGCCCCTCCTGGCAGCAAGAGGCTTGGCACCCACTCAGGTTTTCCTTTGCACTAACACATGTCATTGCATGCATGGGAAAAAAAACGAACTGGGGAGGGAATATGAGGCCAGAACCAGTGGGGGGTTGCAGAACCTCCCAGCTTGAATTCCAGTTTGCAATCCACTTCAGAGCCGTGCCCAGAATTAGTTACAGATACAAAAGGCAGTGCTGGAGATGCCAGGGGAACCATGTAGGCCTTTTTTGCTTTTCTTTAAACATCTGAAGAGCAGAAACGTCACACCTTGGCACCAATTCACCAAGACCTTTTAACGCGTGCTTGGCAGTGGGCTGGCAGCAGCTCCCTTGGCAGCGGTGGGCCTGTGCTGATTCAGCAATTACCTCTCCTCCCTTCCTGGCTACAAGCTGGGAGCTCAAGTACAGAAATGCCTGGCCTCTCACTGTGACCCCAGGAGCCAGGCTCCGAGGACAGATGCTGCAGTAGCAGCAGCAGCTCCCTTACGGTATGACACATGCTGGCTAACAAAATACATGACAGTCCCGACACTGCAAGTGTTTTCTGAACCAGGGCCAAACACCATCCATCATCTGCTGAATGCAGTGGTGACATGACCGCAGGACTTGCAGCCCCCCACAGCGCTGTGTGCTCTGCCATGCACCTGAGGGCACCCCGTTCTCAAATGAAATGAGCACGACACATTCACTGCTTCTCTTTAATGGCTACGGTGCGGTTACCTCACCACAGGCACTGCTGTCGTGCTGCTGCAGAGGCGAGGAGGCACAGGACTGGTCTGCGAGGCTTCTCCAGGGGAAGGTAATGCCAAGTCCTGCCGCCCTACAGGAGCGGGGCTGTGGCCGTCACAGCAGCAGCTCATGGGGCATGGGCTCCCCTCGCAGCCCGGCCAGCAGATTGTTGGCTGCCAGCACCGCCATGGTGCTCCTCGTGGCGTATGTGGCACTCCCAACGTGTGGCAGAATCACTGCAGGGGACAGGGAGGGTTACTTGCTTGTTTCTTACCTTCGCTGACCTCTTACAGCCTCTTTCAGGGGTCTTCCCATGGCGGGGCAACCTGGGTCCTGCACCAGCCGCTGCTCCACCAGGAGCTGACATCGGACATGGAGCATGAAACAAAATCATCATCCACTGAGGCCTGGAAAAGACATCTGATAAATGGCTAACTAAGATATTTTTTAAGTCCTCCAGGCCAAAGACAGTCAGCCAAGACTGGGTCCTCCTTTCTGCATTCAGACTTGGTACTTGCCTTCCTGCACGGAGTCAGAGTCGGCAGTAGGTGTAAAATACTATCCCTGCAGCAGACGAACACACAGTGAAATTTGCACCCTGTTGCCTGATTGCCACACAGCTTTAGGAGGTTCTGCTCACTGACAGGCATGAACATTATCAGAGAAAGAGCCTGAAGGCTGTTGTGAAACGTCATGGTTTACAGACCCCTGGGTGCACTGGAAAAGGCACATGTGGAGGCAAACAGCCCCTGCCGAACAGAGCTGGCACACTGTAGCACAGTCAGGGCAGGGATTTTTCTCTACCTATGTGAAAAGGCTCCTTTTATGCAATGTAAAGGAACAAGCCAAAACTGCTTTAGTGGTAAATTGTAACATTAGTAGTGGAGATTACTTGCCCAAGGTATGGATAAAAGCCTGCACTGCCATCTCTGTTTTATAACAGAGAGCATCTACAGGCAAGGCAGAAGCCTGAACACCCAACACACTGGTGCCCCGGGGGAAAAGGCTCTCCCAGGAAGGACTGTGGGGCCACATAGTCTGGGAACCAGCCTGGGTTCGTTGTTCACTGTGAAAGTGATGTCAACACTTCTTCCTCCTCTACTTATGTCATGTTCCTCCAGCTGCTGAAACTTTTTGGCAGATTTGGGTGAAATCTCTGAGTAGTTTCAGAATCATCAAAGCCTCATTTCTGTGAAAGTAAATACGTATGTACTTATTTGTGTCTTGCTTGGTGTTGTTCCAGAGCTCTAAGATCTCTGAAGTCCTGCAAGCATTTCCAGAAAGTCTTTGCTTTTATAATTTCTCACACTGTCTACTATGGGAACCAACACATAAATAGTTTTTAGCAAAAAGATAATCAAAGCAACAGCTATGAACTTGTATTTCAGAAATGGACACTCAGTCATGGGCAGTTCCAAATTTTCATGGATGTCTCTATGGTTTCTTTTCGGAACAGACTTTTCCTACTCCAAAAGCCTCCTTCCTGGAGGGAGGACATCCTGCTGCTGCCTGCACAGCCGCTCTGGTAGTCTGCCCATACAAGTGAAGACGCACACACCAGATCTCATGCTTGGGGTGCAGCTTGAGCAGCCAAGGCACTCAATGACGCAAGAGGAAGCTGCTCTGGCCCGGCCCATGCCATCAACTCTGAGCAGGGCTGCCCACCCTGGTGAAGCCGAGCATTCAGGGAGCAGCAGAGACCCTGCCACTGCACCGGTGATGGGGTCACAGGCAGTATCACAGACGTTTACATTCTAACTAGAAAGCAGTGCCTTCTCGTGTTGCACTGCTGTCTCTTTTCTGCCTTGAGGGATACAGGCGAGCCTGTCTGGCTTCCGTCTGAGTCAGTCCCGCTCAGTAACCGGCCTGACCCATACACTCCCTGTGTGCAGGAGGAGAGGAAAGCTCCTGGCCCTGCTTTACAGGGGATGGGCCAAGTTACTCACTGAAGGCCACATGAGGGAAGGCAGCGAACATGCCAGGAGCTTTCCCTAACTCATCCCAGGCTGCTGCCCAGCCTGTGGTGCCTGTGAGGATGGAGCTGCATTGGTGCGCGGCAAGGCCATGGGAAACAGCCCCCCACACAGCCCCTTCGGTCTGCAACAATGAGGATCCCAGGCACTGAGGGCTGCTAACATCCTGCACTAAAACATCGTCCTGCCCCACATAGCAGCTCTCAGCAAGCTTTCAGGACAGCAACAGTGAAACTAACAGTGATCAGCTACTGCCCCTGGCTGCAGGTGCTCCTGCCTCCACTCCAGCAGCCTGGTGATGCTGAAGCACAAGAGCAGCCGAGCAAGCCCCTTCCTAACAGGCCTTCCTCATCTGACCTAACCTCCTCTGGAGAAGACATGCACTAGTCCGAGTACCAGCACCTTACTACCTGCCTGATGCCCATTACTATCCAGAAAACAGGCTGCCTGAGCTTGCCCAGCTCCACTTTCCCAGTGAAAGTTGCCTTGGGCTGTCCAGGGGATGCAGCTAGACCATCTGCAAAGAAACCTCTGTTCATCCCACAGTGTGAGCACTTGGCCTCTTCAGCTCAGGGCTGTCTAATTTGCTGACATCCGCTGGGAAACATGGATATCAGGACAAGGCCAGCACTTAAATGAACTGTGCTTCTGAGCACACGTGCTGAACCTGTGCCTGGCAGCCCAGGCCCACAGGTGGGCTAGCTGGCAAGTCCTGCAGTGGCTGCAGTGCTCCCGAGGCCGAGATTCCTTGAGGCAGACTCAGCACGCAGCTTTTTAGCCACGTGGGAAGCTTTTTTAGCAGAATATATGCCCAGGAGCTTACAGAACACCAGAGCTTGGCAGGGCATGAGCAGGAATTTGGTTTCTCATTCAGGGACCTGCTGGTATCAGACTCCTCCATGAACTTCACCTTACGCCTTGGCCCATCAAAAGGAGATCCATCAGGAAGGTGTTAAAAAATGAAACAAATCTCAACTGTTTTCTGGAGAATTTAAATATCTCCCATGCTTGTTTTACATCATGTTGATGAGGTCTTCCCCTCTAGCAGCTCCCCGCGTTGTACGGTGACTATCTACAGTCTGCTTAAATACACTTGATGTTTCTGTCCTTCCACGTTTCAGTGCTTGTTCGCACCAGCAGGCTAACGGGGACGGGGAATCCTCGTCACACCAGCTAGCGGGTCCCCAGCCATAGGCACATGAGGCACCTGAAGCACAGGCTGCCAGAGCAGAGCAGGGGCCTAGCTGCCCAGACGGCCACTTACCACAGTTCTTGAGGGAGAGCAGGGGGTGGTCAGTGGGCAGTGGCTCCGGTGTCGTGACATCCAGGCCTGCCGCTGCGATCTGGCCATGGGCCAGCGCGTCATACAGGTCCTCCTGGTTCACCACGGCCCCCCTGGCAAACACAGAGGGAGAGGCTCGTGCTGCTGCTGGGGGATCCCTTGGGCTCCTGGGGGCATGTGGCCAGGGCACAGGCCGCGTGGGACAGCCCAGGTGGTGGCATCTGGGTCCCCAGGGCTGCCTCAATGGAGGTTAGACCCTCTCTGGATGCACCTGAACCTCCCAGTGCAACGAGCTGCTCCTGCTCCTGCTCCAGGCTGCCCACAGCGGGGAGAAGAGTCGGGTGCCTGAGTGCAGGACGACCCCGGGGCAGCCATGGCGGGAGGTGCAGGCAGCCTGAGGTGTCCCGGGCGGCTGGGTGGGTGCTGCGTGTTGGGCCGCATGGTTCTGCCCTGCCATCGTGCTCTGCAAGAAGGCAGTGAGAATGGACGACTACCGCCGGACTCAGCCAAGTAGCCCATGGCAGCTGCCTCCATCCCAAGAGCAAGGCTTCTGGCAGTCGCAGCCCTCTCAGGGGCAATCCCTCAGCCTCACCCTCCCGCCACCCAAGAGTCACCTGTCTGTCCAACCCACCAGGGTGGGACACAAGGCCCTGGGGAGAGGACAGAGGCTGTAGCCCCCTGAATAACTTATCCTGCCTTTGGCTTGATCCCAAGAGACCTTGGGCTGGAGGCATGAGGCCACACAGTGGGCAAATGGTCCCGGGGGCTGCAGCCATGAAGGCTGTACACAGTGTCTGGACTCCCAGAGGAAGCACATCTCACAGCTTACCAGATCCCCCCTGCGACCACAGCTGTCAGCAGGGTCACAGTCACCCCCCGTGCAGGAGACTGGGTTGTAATTACCTGCTTGTGTTGATGAACACAGAGGTCTTCTTCATTCTGCCGAAGAAGTCCTTGTTGCACATTCCCTGGGTGGCCGGAGTCAAAGCACATGTCACCACAACGAAGTCCGACTCTTCCGCCAGCCTCGTGAGTGGGACTGAGTGGAGAAACACAGGTCACAGGCCTGCTCAGGGACCTCACCAACACACCTCAGCAACCCTCTTATCCGTAAGGTTCGCCAGCAAGCGAGTGCTGCTCTGCAGAGTCCTGGCCGACCCTTCTCCACAGACAGGGAGACACAAGGACCAGCAAACACCCAACAGAAACCATGCACATTCCTACAGATACTACTGCAGTGTTTTGTTTTGCTTTTGAATTAAAATAAAGCCAAAGGGGACTCTAGCGATGCTTCAGCCATCTGGCCCTAAGGAGGCTCTGGTACGTATTTCATTTTTAGACAGCAAAATATTGCAGCAGCAGTTTATACCAGCATTAAATCTCTCTACATGGTACCTACAGATAACGACTTGTACCACTTTCACTGCTGGAGGTGAGAGGAAAGTGCAAGGAGCAGGACAAGTTCTGCCAATGACTTTGTGCAAAAAAGTACCAACTTGAAATGCGCTGGCTTCAGAGTGAAAAATTAGCACTTGATGCAAGACTCGGGACTCAAACAGGGCCACAGAAAAGTCCCGTTCAGCGGCTAAGAGACATTCCCAGGCTTGGCTGGACTGTGACATTCATATTAAAGCAGGAGGTTAAAGCTGATCTTTGTTTCCAGCAACAACATCTACTCTCAGTGAAGATCTGCGGTCAGCCTCAGCCTATCCCCTCTTATGGGGAATAGTCCCCAAGACCCTTCCCCTCCTCCCAGGGGCAGCTGCCCCTTTCCCCTCCCTGTCCGTTATGTTCCACTTCCTTGTGGGAATGAAACTAACTGGAAATCACAAACAGATGGACACAGGGGGAAGATGAAAGGCAAGAGCAGCAGAAACAGCCACAGTCCACAATTACGGTGGGCGGTCAGTTAAAGCCCAGGTGTGTCCAGCCTTCTGGCTGGAACTGCCTGGCTCAAAGAAGGCAGGCTTCCCTCCCTGACATCCACCACTGCTGCATGGGAAGTGTTTGGGATTTGCCATTCCCTCCCTTACTGCCCCCACAGCAGCTCATGCCAGCTACACCAAGGAGCCGGCCAGTACCTCCAGCTTGCACCCAGCCTCCTGCTGGCCCACCCCCGTGGGGCGACACCTCCCCAGAGCCATCCCAGCCATCATGCTCCGTGCTGCCCTGCAACAGACCACTGACTGCCACCCCTGCTCCTGGTGCCTTTCTTACCAAACTCAGCTTCAAACTCTGCAGCACTCTCTGGTTTCGGGCCACTGCCAGTGTACAAAAACTTCTTGACCCCAAATGGCTTTAGGCGTCGGGCAACTGCCTGTCCTAGGAGCAAGAAAGAAGACTATCCAGCTTCTGGGCGAGTGCCTGCACGAGATGTGCACAGAGACTAACGCCAGGCCGTGGGGGTCCATCAGGCCGCTCCAGGCAGTCCATCCTTCGGCAAGCTCGCACTCGGTGCGGCTGACAGCGCAGCAGCCAGCAGACCACATTGCTCACTAAAGGGTTGCTGTGGCAGGATGGCTCCTGCCAGGCTGCTTCTAAGCCTGGACTATGGTGGTCGTGGGGTGGGGAGTGGATGTCTTCTGCTCCTCCTCATGTGAGCAGGAATGAACTCCCCACCAGCCTGAAACTGCAGAAAGGGGGCCGTGGGACATTAAACCTGAAGCCACCCTAGGGAGCAAACTGGAAAGTGAGAAAGGAAATAGCCATCTGCTGACAAAGTCCACAACTGAACGGATGACAAGCACGTCATCTTGGACTTTGTCAGGGCATTTGTTTAACTGAAAATCAAGAGGACGATGTCCAGTTTGCTGTAGCATGCAGATGTAGTGGTGCCTTTGAATGCTTTAAATTTTTAAGGTTTGGGCCTGATGAGTCAAGATTGCTGTTCAGAGAGGCTCTACACAGCTCTCCTTGTTGTTCTCATAGATTTTAAAGAGGTGAGCACTGGGGACACCACCTTGGCTGAACCTCCAAAACCACCCTGCCATCACTGGACACACACAAATCCTGCCCCTTACCTGCACTTACCTATTCTCCCCAGACCTATGATGCCCACCGTACTATCAGACAGACCATAGCCACACATCCATAAGGGCTTCCATGTTGTCCAGCCACCACTAGCAGAGAGAGTGAGATAGATGTCAGAGAGCAGCAGGGGAGAGCCTGCTCATAGCCCAGTCCGGCATTTGGGCAAGTACACCAGAGTATACAGTGTTGCGGGTGGCCAGCCCCTCTGGCACAGACAGATGATCTTACAACCAGCCTCTCTGAGGTTCCTGCTTCAAGTGACCTTGCTGGTCTCCTGCAGGCATCTGCTTGGTCCTTGGGTGCGCAGCAGCAGCCTTGGGACTGATTTAATTTAGGCACTGCTAACCATAGCCCTGGAATGACTGCCAGTCAGTAAGCTCTGGCCAGACCTTCCATGTGTGCCCTCCTCAAGGGGTCTATGGTGGCCTTGGGTGCCCTTTCCTGCAGGTCCTCTACCTAGCATACAGAGGGGAGTTCTGCCCCTCTCACAGCCTCTGAGCAGCACATCTCCAAAGAGTCACGGAACTGCAGGGGACTCCTCCTTGGCCTGCAAGATGTTCGGTGCAAGCTGGGTGAAACTCTGGCCTCGGCCCTGTTTCATCTGTCCAGTGTGGCATGCTGTCTCCCGCAGCTCTTGACCCGGGGGCTGCCGGGCTCAGAAGCCAGCCCTTGCTCCAGCTGGCAGCTGCTGATACTCACTTCTTTACCTGCTCCACTGCCTCTGGCAGCCGGCGGCATGCAGCCAGAAGTAAAGCTACAGAGAGTTCTGCAGTGGCGTCGGTCAGGACATCAGGAGTGTAGCCCACACGGATCCCTCTGCAAGGCAAGCACAGGTCTCTGGGGCAATGCTGCCAGCCTCGGGGTGCTACCTCAAAATTTCTGGGCAAGTTGCTGATGCTCCACCTCTTCTAGGTATCTGCAGTACCATGTGTAAGAGGACATCCCTTTTGGCTCCTCAGTCCTTCCTCCAAAGACTCTTCTCAACCGCAGCTGGGGTGGGGTTATCCTAGCCTTACCCTAGCATCCAAAGGCTCCTGTAGCCCCAGTTGGGTTGGGGGTGACCCTAGCCATACCCTAGCATGAGGGAGGTGCAAGTTGCAAACCCTGTCCAGCCCCACACTCCGTGACAGTCCACCCGCCAGGCCCGTGCCGAAGCAACCTGCAGCTCTGCCGCCTCAAGAGCAGGACAAGCTCTGAGCTTCGCCCTCCTTCCCCGCCGCCTCCCCCGGCTGGGCCCCATCCCTCACAGGGGCAGGGCGAGGGGCAGAGCAGGCGAGGGTTACCGCTTCTTAATTTCCTCCAGGGCGAGGTGGTCAAACCCCACGGACATGGTGCTGATGACTTTCAGGCTGGGCCCTGCAAGACACCACCAGCACGCGGCTGCCCAGCGTCGCCCCGGGGGGTCCGGGCCGGGCCGGGCCGGGCCGGGAGGAGAACGGGAGGAGAGCGGGAGGGGAACGGGAGGGGAGCGGGAGGGGAGCGGGAGCCCGGGGCCGCAGCCCGCACCCACCGGCGGCTTCCAGCACCTCGCGGTCGATGCGGTCGGAGAGGAGGCAGAGCAGCCCGCGCTTCCCCGCCACGCCCGCCAGCAGCTCGGCCCGCGGCACCGGCTCCTCCGAGTCCCACTGCTGGACGCGGCACCTGCGGCGAGAGCGCGGCCCGTCACCGCGCCGCCGGGGCCGGGGCCGGGGCCGGGGCCGGGGCCGGACCCGACCCGACCCGACCCTGGCCCAGGCCCGGCCCCGGCCCGGCCCGCCCCGCGCTCACCCGCCGGCCTGAGACAGGACCCGCAGCCCCTCGGCCGGGATCCGCCGCGTCACGAACACCGCCATGGCCGCGCCGCAGGCCCGGCCCGCGCCCGCCGCCGCCCCGCAGCGACCCCGGGCGGCCGCTCCGCTCCGCTCCGCCCCGGCCCGGCCCCGGGCAGCGCCCGCGCACTGCGGGCGGCGGGCAGGGCACACGGGGAACGCGCGGCTGGAGCGGCCCTGCAGCGCACCCGTGCAGGGCGTGTGAGGAGAGAGGGCACAAGGCCTGGCTGCTGACCCACCACGGAGAGCTTACAGCCTCTGCAGCTCCTCCATCCTACTAACGTCGCCCTTTCTTTCTCTGGATTAAGGCGTGCTTTCGGGCTGCGGGTGGACCAGCAGCTTGTCATAAGAACAGATGGTAAATGAGCCTCAAGTTTCAGGTGTGGGTTTCCCCTTGCAGAGAGCTTTGCCATGCTGACTGAGGACAGCAGCCCATCTTGGCCCTGGGAACCAGCTGGTTTGGAGGCCTGGGTGGGCGCTGGCACTCTGTACCGTGCTACCACCTCCACCTCAGAGGAACCGTTCCTGCAGCACAGCTGCTCCTGGCAGCACCTGCTGTGCTGCTGTTAGTGCTTACGTGGGTGACAGGACCCCAGAGCCAGGAGGAGCCAGCAACATCTCTGCCCCATGCCAAGTCCTGCAGGGGCTGCTGGTGGGTCTCCCTCAAAAGAGCCACACCACATGCAGCCTCCCACCCCCTGACTTGCACAGGACAGGTGTCCCCAAGCCCCAGTACTAGCCACAGGAGGGAAAGGCTCCCGGCCTCTCGAGACACTGGATCAGCACCCTGGGGAAGTGAGGGTCTGTGGGTACCTGGACTGCCTAGCCTCCAGGTGGGCATCCTGCAGGGCAGGAGCAGCAGCTTGGCTGGGACACTGATGGGGAGCATTCAGGGATGGGAGAGGGGAAGGGTGGATTGCATCATGGAGCAGGAGATGGGACCTTTCCATAGGCCTTTTGGAGATTAGTAACTCCACTGGACTTGGTGTGGAGACTGCAAATCCCAAGAAATGGGAGCACTGGTGGATGGCAGAGCAGACATACCCGCTGCGTTACAGCTTGCAGACGTCTGCGTTCCGAGCACACCTGCCACCGATCTGCCTGCCTGCTCTGTTCCTGTGATCTGGCAGGGGACTGAAATTTACAAGAGTCCTGCAGGGCTTTTAAAAGATTTTTTTAAACCTAAAATGATGTTTTACTAAAATCTGGCTGGATTCTTACAGATGTCAATGCGCTGGTGGCTCAAAAAAGCAGAGCAGGCAAATGGAAGGACAGACAGAACAAACTGTTTGGGTGCATCCCTCTGTCAGTCATTCACATGGGTGTGTGTGCATACAGGTACACATGCCAATGCAAAGGGCCAAGCAGCCCTTGGTTCCAAGGGGGCACCCTGGTGTGGACGAGGTATACATTCATACACACACATACATGTATATATGTATATATTTGCATACATTTATTTGGGTTCCTTTTGACTTTTTTTCAAATTCCTTGCAACATCAGGGTATTATCCATGAGCCCTGGCATCTTCTCCAGAACTGGCGGAGGGGCTGCTACCAAATATTGCAAACTATGACACTGAACTCTGTCATCATGGTGATAATTTCATACCTTTGTACAAGAAGTACCACTCTAATGCTGTAGTGTGTAATGCTGTATAATACCATCACCAATCAGCCAAGGGCCTGGTATCTAAGTAAGCAAGGTGGGGCAGGAACTCCATCAACCAGCTTTTAGACATGGCTTTGTGCCAGCATCATTACAGTTGGGTTGGTGATGACCTATACCACTTTTTCTGGGAGACGGTGGGTTTCTGGACCAGCATACAGGGTGATGGGTCCTCCCAGATTCTGTTTTGCTGTGGTCACCCAACTTGGTGCCTGATCAAAACTGTTTTCTGAGCTCTGAACTCTTTCAGTTCTATCTCCTGAGGCATCATTTAAGCACTTCTCTCTCTGCTGGCTGAGGCAGCACACAGGAGCCATGATGCTACACCATGCTGGGACCCAACCTATATCTCTAAGCAGCACCTACCTACTCCAAAGCAAGAGTGAGAACGTGACAGCCAAGAGGCACAAGCCTCTTGCAGCTCCAGGAGCAGCATTCATCTCCTAAAGGTCCTTCTGTTAGTCTACTTGAAGAGACACTACAGAGCAGCCCCATTCTGACACATCACCCCCACAGCAAGGGTCTAGGCTGCCTAAGCTTCATTGTTGGAGGACTGCCACCTCTAGCCAGCAACTGATGCTACAGGTATTGGGTAGTGGTTTAGGATGAGAGTTTCCTCCTCAGAGCCTCCAGTGACTACTTTGGGAGGTTTCCAAAGGCCAGAGATAGGCAGAGTAAAGTCTTTCCCAGTGCTAAACAGACTTTGCTTGTTAATAGCCAGATTTAAATTTGCTGGAGAGCTGATCTGAATCTGCTTTATGATCACAAAAGGAACACAGCGAGGTGGGGGGGGAGGGGGGGGGCAAAAGAAGATATGAGCTTGTATAGGAAGGTGGGGTAAAACAGGTGTATTATCTCTGGGAATGAGCCCAGAGTCATACCAGTAAAGAAAACACATCCATGAACAGAGGGAAAGTGGAGTTTAACATCCCAGAATATCTATCCAGGATTCCTTCTGCTGCTCCACAGCAAGTGCTCCACAGGCTTGTGCCACATGAGAAGTGGGGATGGCTTGCAGCACACCCCTCTCACAGGTTTTGAGTTTAGAAAGAGGACGATCTACAGGCAGAGGCTCAGGCCCTGTGACTCCCATCCAGCAGCTGCGATGTGATGGTGGGATAGAACCTGGCTGGGTCACCGTGGTTCACTGGGCTGGCCCTGTTGGGAAAAAAAGGGTCTGTCCCCTACAGGGCTTCTTCCTGTCATTGCCCTGAGAGATAAGAGCCTTCATTATCTGATGGGAGCTCTAACAAGAGGACTGGAGAGAGCTGGAGTGCACAACTGTCTGATCTTAATGGGAGTTTTATAGTAAACTCAGAGGCCAGGGACTTACAGTGCTTTTCTCTGGTGCGAATCATCAGTGCTATATGAGGTATCAGCTTATCTAATGAAACTGTACTCTACTGGTGGGATTTTCCTTTATCGTGATGCATGTCTGCTCCCACTGTCAGTATGTTGTCAGATTATGCCAGCAGAATCTGTTTTATTTTTTAATAATTGCTTGAAAGTTTATTTTATTTTATTGAGCTGGGTTATCATTAGAGCTGACATCTTATCTCCCTCCCTGATCATGTAAGGATTTGTGTCAGGAGTATATGCTCTCCAGCATGACATCTCCACGCTAATCTTGTGGCACAGTGCCTGCAAGGGTTTTCCTTTTCCCTTTCCTGCTGCCCTCCCCTGCTCATCCAGGTGAACGCGGTGGAGTTGCTCATTCAGGACAACGTGCCATGGCTGCTGGTGCCCTGTGTTGCCGGAGCCAGCGCACCGCGCACAGTGGCAGTGTCTGAATGCATGGCCAGTTCCTCCAGTGACTCAACTATGAGCAAAATGGAGAATCCCAGAGAACACTTATTTACAAAACAGCACACACAATGCTGGCAAAAGTGTGGTTTTATCGACACACATAAATGCACAGAGCACCTATAAACTGTCTCCTTATCTGTGTGGCTTCAGATTCAAAGTCTTTACTATGAATGTGCAGAAACCCTTTCCTGGAGTGCCTTGGCTTGTCAGCACCTTCCCAGGCCACTGGCTCCAGCCACAGGCACGCAGTGGTCTCAGGACCTGCTCGGCAAACGCACCCTGTGCACAGTCTAAGATGTCTCAGAAAATCACTGCTCAGTGGCAAAAGCTTGTGGCAACATGATCCAGGCAAGGACAAGGGAACATGTGCTTCCCTGCATTAAGCTGGCAGTCAGTTCCAGTGGGACGAAGGTAGCCTCTCACGTCGGACCTGAGGATATTTTGCTCACAGACTCAGTCCTACTACTTTGGATCACATCACTCACACAGTTTGGTGACAGAATCCTTTTGCACCATATGAGCCAGTGGCAGCACAGCTCTGCGTGCCTGTTCGCTTCACAAGTCACAGCCCACCAAGGTGAGAAACTCGCTGCCTCTTGGAAAGGCGATAGCTCCTCAGCCCCTTTGGAGGCAAGGTCACTGTCAGTGTTGTTGTGCTCTTGCGCTGTGTCTTACAGGTGTCCTCTGCAGTGGGGTGCAGCTCAGAGCCACAGGGTCCCTGAGGCTGGAGGCACCTCCAGAGGTCACCTTGTCCAGCCCCTGCTGAAAGCAGGGTCACCTAGAGCTGGTTGCCAGGGGCTGTGTCCCGCTGGGATTGGGGTATCTCCACAAATGGAGGCTCCACGACCTCTTCAGGGAACCGGTTCCAGTGTTCAGCCATCCCCAGAGTGAAAAAAGCATTTTTCTTCCGTTTCAGTGGAATTTCCTGTGTCTCAGTGTGTGCCCATTGTCTTGCCGCTGGGTACTGCTGAGAAGAGCCTAGCTCATGCATCTTCGTTCCCCCACCAGGTATTTATACACAGGGATAGGACCCCCCAAGCCTTCTCTTTCCTCAGCTCCTGCACTGGTCAAAACTGTGTTGCCAGGTCAGGCACAAATGGGATTGCGCTTGAACCTGCTCCTAACGCCCACAGCTTCCTCCGCTGGATTGCCCCATCTCAAGTGCTACTTGGAGCCACGGGTCCTGGCGTCACTGGATTGTGTGCTTGATTTTAAAGAAGCAGGAGTTTCATGAGCACAGGAACAAATGGAGCGTGTGCAAGTTTCTGCTTTGTGGATGACTGCATTTATTGTTGAAGGAGGTACACGTCTCACTGAAGTGTTCCCTGAGGATGAGGATGGAGGGGGTTAAGGCACTGACCTGGTGTCTCATAAGACTTGAGTGTACAATGCAGCCCTCCCCTCCACAGGACACTGGCAAGGGCCTGTCCATCTACACGTCCAGCTTTTACCCTGATGGCTGTAGAAATGTGGCTCACATATCCAGACACAGAGCGCAAATCAAAGTGGTCCAACTTTTCCAAGCCCTCGTGTTTTTTGAGCCAGCAAGTTGGAGGAGGGAGGAGGAGAGAGCGCCCGATGCCATTTCTCTGAGTAGGGGGGTGCAGTCTTGGTACCTTGCCTTTCAGTGTGGGGGTGTCAGGAGTGTCTGCTGACACACATCCCCTCCCTCCCTGCAGGAATGAGGGCGGTAACATCTCCCCACCTCTGTTGGCTCTTCCCAAATGTGCATGAAACCTCCATCCACTTTCATCCCAGCCTGCCAGCAGTCCCGCTTGCTCAAGCTGGGCAGAAGGAGGGAGACTGGGGCCAGGGCCCCTGCAAGGCACAGGGAAATGCCTCCCTGCAGCTGCTTCTGGTCCTGCTGGTGCGGTGCTGCCAGCCTGCCTACTGGAGGAGCACCCAGCCACCTGGAGCGCCAGCCAGCTCCTGCTCAGCCAGCACTTGTGGAAGTAGGAGGAAACTGGGAGCACTGCGGGAGAACTGGAGGGACTGGGCAGGACCATGAAGCACAGCCTGGGGGAAAGGCACAGGGGTTGCATGGGGGGAGCTGCTGGGAGCTGGGAAAGTCTATAGGAGATCAGGCAGGAGACTGTATAGCACGTCCAGAGGGGTGCCCAGCTGCCCTGCCACTGCAGGGGCCAAAGCAGTTTGAAGGCAGCGCCTGGTGGGCAGACCTGCTTGTCCCTTGAGGGCAGAGAGCAGCAGCTTGGTGGCTGCACCGTCTCTCTCTGCCGTGGGTGCTCCCATCCCAGTGCCTGCTCCCAACGGCTGGCCTGTCCTGTCTGCTTTGGACCTTTCAGAGCAGGGGCATCAGTAAGGCCTATTAATTAGCACTTCACCTGTACACAGAAATTGTGCCCTTTGCAAAACATGGGCAGTAACTATTTCTAAGTCTGAACAGTCTCTGTGTGCAAAGGAGTGTTCGGTCTGTTTGTGACCTTTTTGTTGTCTGGCTCAAGGGCATGCCACAGCCATATGCAGAGGAGCTATTTCCTCTCCTCGGTTTTACACTGGATGCCATTCAACCTAACATTCTCTTCTTGTTGTCCCGTGTCACAAACTGGATGATAGCAATTCCTGGTTTCCCGTTCTGATTTAATATAGATATCACATAAATGTATGTGCGTATAAAAAGACCACACACACACACAAATGCATAATTTACATTTAATATTTTCTGTATTTCCTCTAATTCCCTTCTTTTGGTGAAAGCCTCTCTGCAGCACTCTCTGGCCAGCTCTCTGCTCCTTTGTGCATGCCATGAAGGTGAATATGTCAGGCTTAGCCATGGCATCTTTAGCCGTCACAATATTCCCATCCCACCTTTTCCTTCTGGATTGTTTTCGTGCTCTGTTTGAGCCATTGCCTCCTCAGCCACGGCAGGCCTCTAACATGAGTGGCTGCGGGGTGGCCAGCACGGCCATCCCGCTGCCTCTGCCTGCTCCTCACAGCTTTGCACCAACCACTGTCCTCCACCACCGCCTCTTCCACCAACCCACCTTTGCTGGCTGCTTCTGAAATGCTGCACAGTGTCCGTCAGTCTGCCTGACCTGGGAACACCTTGTAGCCTTTGATTGCTCTACCACACTCTGCTTCACCTCAGAATTTCAGATCGTTAAAGTAATTAATCCATCTCTCATCCATGACCTGGCATCTTTCCTGTTATCTGGACACCCTGGTGAAAACTGAGCTGTAAATTCTGTCTTTACCATCTGGTTTGTTTCAGACAGACCTGCAGACCATTTCACCCCTGGGAAACTCTGCAGAGCTCTGCAAAACCTTTCTGAGAGCTGAAATGAGAGAGATTAACAGATGCCATGTCTTCCTCCGCTTGCTGGCAGGCAGCCAGGCTGCTGCCGGAGGAGCAGCACGCAAAAGAGGAGCAAGGACGCTTGGTATGTCCCAGCAAAGTCCGGCGCCAGCTTTTCCTTCTGTCCTGGTTTCAGCTGGGATACAGTTAATTTTCTTTATAGCAGCTAGTATGGGGCTGTGTTTTGGATTTGTGCTGAAAACAGTGTGATAACACAGAGATGTTTTCATTATTGCTGAGGAGTGCTTACACAGACTCAAGGCCTTTTCTGCTCCTCACCCCACCCCACTAGCGAGGAGGGACAGCTGACCCCAACTGACCAAAGGGCTATTTCATACCATATGATGTCATGCTCATATGGTGTGGAAGAAGAAGGAAGGGGTGACATTCAGAGTGACGGTGTTTGTCTTCCCAAGTAACCATTATGCGTGATGGAGCCCTGCTTTCCTGGAGATGGCTGAACACCTGCCTGCCCATGGGAAGGAGTGAGTTAATTCCTTGCTTTGCTTTGCTTGCGTGTGCGGCTTTTGCTTTCCCTATTAAATTGTCTTTATCTCAACCCATGAGTTTTCTCACTTTTACTCTTCTGATTCTCTCCCCCATCCCACCTGGGGGAGTGAGCAAGCGGCTGGGTGGTGCTTAGTTGCCAGCTGGGGCTAAACCACGACACCTTCCTCCTGCGCAAACTTGCAGGGGTTTGCCTTAGCAGCTAGCACATCGATGCTGTCACACCTGGAAAAGCCTGTAGCTCTGTGAGCTACAGGCCACTGCCAGCAGGGCCACAGAGCTCCTGTGAGCTGAGGAGCTGCCTCTGACAGCGACTCTGGGGTGTGTGCAAATGTCACCCTCTTGGGTACAGCAGGAGTTTGATGATGGGATTTTAGGTGTGTGTGTCAGGGCAGAACAAAAACAACCACTGGCTTTCACTATATGAAGGTGATGTCCTTCAAAATAAAAGTCACCCCTGGCAAAGCTCGCAGCTCTCGAGAGGATACAGGAGTACGGAGGTGTGGCAGCTCCTTGCAAAAAGCCATCAGAGCCGCTGGGTCTCTGTCCATCCATCCCATTCCATCCCATCCCATCCCATCCCATCCTGGCCATGCATCCTGGGTTTTGAGGAGGAGCCATGGCTCTCTAGGGAGTGCTGGGGGTGGGAACCAATTTCCCAGGAGTTTACATCAGCCTGGACTAGAAAAACTCTTGGCAGAGGGCTGGTAGTGGGACCAAATCCAGCGAAACTTACGCCCACCAAATTCATTGGTCGCTTCTCAGAGCAAAGCCTATTTGTTGGGATCCAGCTGGTTAATTAATAACTCCGCCATGGGGCATGGCTGTGCTCCCATTTCAGGAGGTGTCGTATGTCTCCAGGGTCAAAGCTGGGCACCAGCAGCAGCGCTGGCTCCTGGGAGGAGCAGGGGACCTGCATGCCTGAGCAATGTGACCTGCGGGTCTGTGCCAGTGGCTCTGCGTGCCCCTCGCCTGCAGGGAGCCCACCTGGAGCCCCTTGGCAGTCCCTGCCCCATGCCACGGGGGAAGAGGCTGGATGTGCTGCTGCTCGCCCGTGCACCACTCACCTCCTCTTCTCCTCCCTGGGTCATGCAGTCATGTCCCACCGTCGTGGTGCTAACTGCTCCTGGGTTCGGTTCCTGCTAAGTCCCGGGTTCGGTTCCTGCTGTTGCAAGAGATCCAGTGCTGACACTGGCCTGGCAGTGGTTTGCAGCCCCCACCGGGGTCTATTCCTGACCAAATGGGTAATCTTCTGCTGCAAGGGGCTGCCCTGAGCTAGAACTAGCCAGCCCGGCAGCACCACGGTGTGTCCCCAGCAGAGCAGGACCTTGTCAGTCAGCCTCGTCACTGCACAGACGGTCACTGACTGTCCTGGTGCAAGGCACTTTCCTTGCCAAACAATGTCCCCATGAGGCTGGAAGCCCCCCACTGCTGTGGGACAAGCCCACTGCTGTGCCACATGGTCCTCCATCAGCAGGGCTGGTGGCCTCCTGTCACCCCTGCCAGTCACGCTGCTGCCTCTGGGGCTGTGTCTTCTCCAGCAGCAGACGAACAGCCCTGGGATCCCAGAGACTTGCGTTGGGAGTTCTGAGCAGGACCGGGGTCACCAGAGTCCCGTCGCTCGATGTGGCAGCTGTGGAGGTGGGACCATGGAAAGGATCAGATACTCACAAGCCTATGGGTTAATATGCTTAGCAAGTGCCTCTGGCCCCTTTATCCCATAAATGCCGGATTGCCAGGTAGGGTGACGGCTGGAGAAAGCTGCCTGAAGGTGTTACAGGCCTTGTAAGGGCAGCAAAGAGGTGGCATGGAGGCAAGGACCCACAGGGGCCCACTGTGAGAAGGGGCTTTTTGCTCCATCAGTCATTTTTCTTGTCATTGCCATTATCTCTGGTAATGGGAAGATTTTGGTCCATGGAAGGGCCTCATGCTGTGGTCCCACAGGCCCTCCTGAGGCACCAGCGCTCATCTCTCCTTCCCCCCAGCTCGTGGCTCCAAGATCTGCTCTGCGCTGCCTGGCAGCACCTGCACGCGTGGAGGTGGGACTGCCCTGTCCCACAGGGAGCCGGAGCCCTTCGGGGTCGCTCCTCCAAGTGTGCTCACTTCCCACTCTCCTCCTCACCTCCCTGGATCTCCACGACTCCCTCCTCAGACAGAGGGACCCAGAGGTGCACATGGGAGCGTACTGCCACCCAGCTGGGGCCTGAGGCCAGCAGGAGCCCGGCTCTTCCCATCCTGTCCCAGTCTAGGCTTCCTTCTGTTGCTGCTCCTGCATGCCCGCATCCCCCCTTCCCTTGCTGTGCGCCCACCTCCCTGCTTGCCTCGCTGTGCCCGCAGCAGCGGCGACTCCTCTCCTTCGTGCAGTTTGCGTGGCCAGGGATTTTGCGCAACGCGCAGGGGGACACAACGCGCAGGGCACTGCCATTTCAGGCTCTGTGATGTTCAGAAGTCTATTAGCCAGATGGAAGTCTGCCCTTACTGGAGGGCGAATGTGTACTTAGGCTGTTAGACTATTACCACAAGATTATTTTTAAAGCATTTTCAGAGGTTTGCTGTAGGGAGGAAAAACATATTGTCTCCATTAGGGATTTCAACCACACCAGTTTCTTTAATCCTTCTTAAGGGATAGCTAGGATTTTGTGTTTAGGAGCAACCAAAACCTTTGGACGATGCTGTTTTAAAGAGCAATATTTCAATTTTTCTTTCTTAAAAGAGACAACTGCCATCTTTAAAAGAAGGCTCAAAGCTCTACCGGGAGAGAATTCACAGCAGACAGATCAAACTCAGCACCTTGGCCTTTGTGCAGTGGCCTGGCCGGGCCCGGGCCGCCGCGCTGGGTCCCTGCCAGCCAGGGGCTGGAGCAGCAGCTCCTGCGGGCTTCCCCACAGACTCCTGCCCTTCCTTCCCATGTCCAGTTGGCTCAGCGGACGAATCCAAACCACCGCTGGCTGCTTCCCGGCTGGGCTGGCCAGGAGAGGCGGCAGAGGTGAGGTTTCCGGATTTTCACAGCAGGCAGCCATTTTTGGGGGGACTGGGGAGGATTCCTCTGTGGGGGTGTGACCATCACCCCCAGTGGGGCCCAGAGAGTTTGGCAGGAGCAAGGAGAGGAGCAAGCTCCAGTTCTGGTCATCAGGCTGCCTGAGCAGCTGCCCCCAGACACGTATGGGGAGCACCGTCTTCCGAGCTGGCTGGGCCAGTACCGGTGGTGACCCCCCGCCAGCCCGGCGGGAGGGAGGGAGGGTGTCCCGGCCAGCAATGCTGGCTCTGCCCAGCATGGCTCCCCCCACTGCCCTGCACCTGCCTGGGACGCGGGGAGGACATTGGGCTGCCCGGACACGTGTCCTGCGGCCCCAGCACTGCGGCTCGTCCCTCCCCGCAGGTCTCCTCTGCTCACCCCATCCCCCTGCCACGGCCAAAAGCTGCCAGACAAGGCCGGGTTGGTTAAGCTGGGGCTACAGCTCCCAAGGTGAGGGAAGGTTCGTTAATCCCCAGACTCCTCCTGAGCAGGCTGCAGTGGCGCTGGCAGCACTGGGACCATTTTTTGCATTGTCCTGTCACGAGGTGACCTGGTGTCCCCCAGTCTTACCAGATAAGCTTCCATCCTGGGCAGCATTGCTGGATTTGCATTGCTGATGTCACTTGCCAGAGATATGATGGCTGCCAGAAGAAACTCGCCTGGGGGATGCTTGGCACCTGCATTTTACCATTGCCATCATAGGCTGATCCAGAAGTCAGTCTTTGACTGCATTACGTGGATGCCACACATGCAGAAATGGGCAGCCTGCTCTGCTTCATCCCTCCGTCAGAGGCAGCGCTGCCCACACCCACGGCTCTCCCAGGACCTCACGCTGTGCTGCGTGAAGGGCCAGGGGCAAGCACAGCCCCATCCTGTGCTCTCCATCCCGCTGGAGATACTGGGAGGAGGCCTCCAGCCCGAGGTCCTCTGCGAACCACGCCAGCGGGGAGCTCGGAAAGGCGATGACGCGCAGACGGGAGCGAATCCTCTAAACGGGAACAAAACGACAGCTCGTGTCTGCATCGTGATGAGGTGCTGTTTGCCCTCCATCAGTGCCAATTACCAAAACAAGCCTTCCTCCTTTTAATGCTCTTTCAATAAAAATATAACAGTGTGCTCAGGGTAACTACCTGCAGCAGGGTGAGGGGGAGAGGGACTAGACACAGCAAAAGAAAGCAGGCTACAGTTAACAATGGAGCTTTTAGAGAAAATAGAAAAAAGGCAGGCAGATGGCATGAATATTAGTGCATGAAAATGACTAACACTCTGAGAATTTCCCGGTGTACTTCTGACTGGTTTGGGCTTGCTTTTATAATTAATTTATGGAAAGCACCTAAATTGGGAATAAACACAATCTTGCAAATCCCTTCTAATCTCTGCCTGTATTTTTGAAACGATACCCTGAAGGTATAGTTTCTTACAATGATTAAACTGTTTTCCTTTTAAGAATTAAAAAGGACTTTTTTCATGCAATTGTGCAGAGCATTAGTGGTCAGGACTGAACTCAGAACTGTTTTAGATGCAGTCTATTGTTGGAAATGCTCGGATGGGGGCATTTCCCCACCGGACTGCTAGATGCTAAATCTGCCAATATTTTCATTTTGGATTCATGTATTTTAGCGCCAAATATGACCCGGTGTGTTGTCAGCCACCTAATGACTCAGAAGCATTCTGACATTAGCATAAATTTGGAAACTTCCTCTAAAAGAAAAAAAAAATGTATTTTTCATTAGGTTGCTGTTTTTCTCTGACAATAAAAGCAAATCTCCCTCCCTCAGGCAGGATGTGCAGAAAGTGCTTGGGGAGGTCGCGCAGCATGAACAATGGGGGATCTGGAGCGCGCTGGTGGTTCTTGGTCTCTGGGTGCACACAGGAGCAAGCTGTTCAGTGCAGCTCTGCACACGAGAAGAAGCCTGTAGAGATACAGGCTTTGCTCCGCAGTCGCCGCTACCTGTACTTCGGTTCCTGCGGGCCCTCACAGGGAGTTTCTGCCTCCCCCTGCCACTGGCGGGGCCACGTGCGCACCTGCAGAGGGGAGAAGCAGCAAGGGGCAGACAAGCACAGCAGCGCCCTGGGATGCTTTCTGCTGGCTCCGGTGTGATAAGGGTCCCCTGCGACAGCTCTGCGCAGCTTGTCGCCCGGCCCCTGGGGAGGCGCGTGGCAGCAGAGCCGGCAGGAGTTCTGTGGGCCTGCAGGCCCCTCTCCACAGGGCACGCGCGTGGAGCGGCGGGAGGGCTGGAGAGAGCCAGCTCGCAGGAGGGGCTGCTGGCTGCCTCCTCCCGCCGTCCCTTTGTGCCCGTGCACTTGGCAGGCGGCGGGAGGAGAACCCATGTGTGCAGGGGAGACCCCAGCCAGGGAGACTGGAGAGGAGAGGATGGGCCGCACCTGTTGCAGCGGTGGCTGCTGACCGCACAGCTCGCCGTCTCTCATGTTGATCTGCAGGGTGGTCCCTGGGCCTTGCCTTTCCCCTGCGCTGCTGAGTGTTGAGGCTTTGCTGCACCTCTGCAGCTTGCCATGACTGCAGTGGCATGTCAGTGGCTCTGGTGTGCGCCAGGTGAGCCCAGTCCCTTGAGATCTGCTGCTGTGGGTGTAGAGACAGCGCTGGCCGGGGGAGGGAGGGCGTGCCACTGAAATGTTTGGTGGCTGTGGGGCTGGGCTCAGGGAGGGGTCCGGTAGTGAGGACATGAGGGTGCGGGAAGGGAACAAGGTTTTTATTACATGGCTTATCATGTTTCAACATGGAAATCAAGGTAAGTATTACCCAGGGCACAACCTATCCCTTTGATTTGGCCTTTGCAGCTCAGTCATGCATAGGAGAAGCCTTTTCCTTGTTCCCTCCAGCAGCATCTCCTTGTAATGGCTAATGGGAAAATACCGCAGCAGTGAAAAATTCTCTCACCCTCATAAACACAATGACAAGGCTAAGTGATCCGTCTGCAGCACAAGCAGGGTGTTTGGGCTGCATGTCTCAGATGAATGCTTCCCATTTTGCAAGCTGTTTGCATGTGCTTTATGAGCTCCAGCAGTAATTCAGGCAACTGCCAGAAGATGACAAGAGAGGAGACTGGCAGAGGACACCGTGACGCGTGGGGTGCTGCTGAGGGCGTGTGGCTGGGACCTCTCACTCCCGGGGGTGGCCGGCAGCCTGGCCGGGAGGGTGAGCCACTGCCTGTGCTCCAGCACCTCCATGTCCCTGCACCAGCGCTGGGCAAAGCCCTCGTGGCACTGCTCCCCATGGTGCTGCCTGCGCACCTCAGGGGCTGCAGCTTCCCCTTGCTGGGGTGGAGGCCAGAAGCTGGGCTGGTTTTTGCAAAGTCCACACTGGGGTATTTACTTTTCTCCTGTTGCGGCCGTTTGTTTTATTGCAGCCTTCCTAGGGGTCTGCATACTCCATTTTGCTTAATGGTTCTCTCCTACATGTAGGATTGCTGAGTTTTAACACAGTTTTTCTATTCTTTGGGGAAAAAGAAGAGAGGGTGAGAAAGACTGAAAGTGATCTTTGTTTTCAGAATATTACTGCAGTAATTAAAATGCTTTGGAAGATGTTCGGTTCCCAGAAGTAATAAATAGTTTTGACTGTTTTGCCCCATTAATTGCATATTAGTTAAATAAGTATTTTTTATAACATGCGTATTCACTCACCTGCTTACTCTGACAGTTAAATGCGTATTTAAATATGCATTATACCCTTTAATGCATAGTAATTATTCGGTAGAGAGTGAAGACTCTTTCTGAGCAGTCCCTTTCAAGGGAGTAGATGTTTGTGTGCGCAGTCTCCCGTTGACTCTGGGAGGTAAACTGCGTCGGGTCTGCCGAGGTCATGGGCACGGCTGGACTGTGTGTGCTGCCTTGGCTTGCGGAGCCCGGCTGCAGCCCTGGGGCGTGCACGGTGTGCCGCAGGCACGGACACAGCACCTGGGGGGCTTGTGCCTGCTGCCAGCAGCCTTCCCCCTGCACACCTCCTGCAGCGGCCGCCTTGCCTTTCCCATGCGTGGGGCAGGCACTTGCAGAGCAAGCACCCGGCTTTTACAAAGGGTCAGGCTTTGGGGTTGAAAGGAATAGGAAGGACTGGTGGCAGTGCCCCGGGCTGGCCTCAGCCTGCAGCTCCGCCGGGTGACCCAGCATGGCCTGGGGCAGGTGACAGACACCCCGCCAGCGCAGCAGCGCCGGGCGGTGACACAGGGCGGCAGCTCCTCTGCCGGGGGACCACGTGCACTTTGTATTACAGGAAGTGCTGGCTGGGAAGGGTCCAGAGAGCTCACTCAGATTCCTTTTTCTCCTCCAGACCTCAGCAAAAGAGGCCCCAGTTTCAGATGCCTGAGGTCAGCATAGGCTCCGGACTCGGTGACCAGCTTGCCAAAGGGGTGGCTCCTGCTCACCTTAGCTGGGCGCTTCATGTTGTCAGATTTTGCAGGAAACATCGGTCACACCCTTTTGATGGCCATGGGCGGCTGGCATGCTGAGTCAGGAGCTGTCTTGGGAGCAGGACCACCAGTGTTTGGGACCGGACAGGCTATTCCCGTGGTTGCCGTCACCTCCCAGGATTACCTGGTTTTGCTTTTGGACGGTAGTACATGACAGCAAGGGCTCAGCAGAGTCACCATATCTTAGGGAGCATGAAAACACCTTTAATTGCATCAGTTGATAACTGAGGGGCTCTCTGTGTGTCTGAAAGCTCACCTGCCTTTCTCAAGTACACCCAGATGTTGTCTCCTGTGTCAGGACCCTGATCTCCTACCCCTGCACTGGGGGAAAACAGCCAGCAGCTCCTGGCAGCTGAACTGGCACTCTATTAAAGACAAAATAATGACCTGGTACAAGCTACACCTCTGCTCAGGACAGGCGAGTGAGCAGTTTGCACCACGTCCCCCAGCCCCTCTGGCGCAGGCGTCATGCGAGGCAGACCTCTTCCCTCCCACCTCGCTTCCTCCTGCTGCTGCTTCCAGCTGCTCACCAAGCTGCACCAGCTGCCTGGGGAAGATCCCTGCCGGGGATTACCTGCCCCTGAGCGCAGCACCAAGCTCCCTATGCAGCCGCCTGCGGCCAGACCACAGCACACAGCACCGGTGCAGCAGACCAGGGGCAAAGCCAGGAGCAAAGCCAAGCTGCTCCCTGCACTGACTGTACCTCGCCCCCCGTCTTGGGCCACTGTGGCTGCAGCGAGCCATTTCCACAGCGTGGACAGGGCAACCAGCATGCACACACCAATCTTTGCAGATGCTGCACCTCACCCTCCTGGGAGTGAACTGAGCCCCAGTGCCAGGGGCAAGGGGAGGAGGGCATTTCCCTCTCCCCAGCCAGAGCTGGGTACTGCAGGACGTTTCCAGTGGCACCGCATGTTCAGGAGCGGAGCTGTGTGGGGCGATATGCGTGCTCCTGTCCCTCCAGGGGAGACCCAGACCTCAGAGCACTGCCGCTGCAATTGCCTCCTCCTTGGCAGTGCCTCCCTCCATCCTGGTGGTTGCCAGCCATTGCACAAGCCCAGCAGCCCCTGCCCTGCAGCTGTGCCCTGCTGGTGCTGCTTTCCAGCCCTCACGCCCTCCCTGTGGCATTTTGCTTTTGAGACAGCAAGACTGCAAGGAAAGGGATCCACATCCTTTGCCTGGTGTGGTCCTGGGCCAGCTTTCGTGGCCCTGAAAGGGAGGGGCCCAGTCCCGTGCACGGGGTCCTTCCAGCAGGACATCAGCTTGTGCTGGCCACATCCTTGCCTCAGCCATTGGTCTTGGGTGGGACCACTCTGTGAGCAGGTGTTGAGGGTGCAGCGTGGCACCAGACCGGTGCCTGACCGGATGGTCCTCGGCAGTGCCGTGGCTGTGCCCCCCTCCCTGGGAGCTGCAGCTTGCCCCAGCGGCATCACCAATGTGGTCATGTTTCCTGCAACGAGTCTGGCTGCAGTCTTCTTAGGAACAATGCACTCCTACTGTATGGTACCAGATTGTACATCAAAACTATTATTTCCAACATCTCTGGCTTAATTGTAAAACTATAATACAAATGACATTGGGGGTTTGCTGGAGTTAAATTTTAATAGCAAGCCAGCGCCCTTTTAATGACATTTTATACATTTAAATTGGGCATGATCCCTTTGGGAACAGTAATTTTATTCATGGAGATTATGTCTAATTTGAATATAAAAACACCAGTAAAAAGATATTGGATTTGCTATTTTTCACTTGCAGGAGCTCCGGAGTCCAATCTTCCCAACTGACTGGGCTTTGGTGGATTAAAAAATAAAAAAAAAACACCAAAACCCCTGCAACTTCCATCCAGCAAAGCGCAGTACGGAAATCTGTGTGTGTACAACTGCCACCGCCCCAGCTGGTCCAGCCTGGCTCCCCGGCTGGCTCCGAGGCACAGCGATGAGCACCACAGCCAGCCCTCTGCTGCAGCCGTGGCCGCTGCCTGCCCCTCGCTGGCTGTGGCGCTGGGCATGCAGGGACAAGGGGGAGGAAGCCGTGGTGCAGCCACCCAGGACTGGCTGTGGCTGTGGCCATGGCCGGGGGTTACGCCTCTGGGGGCAGCTCTGCTGAGCCAGCTGGCCCCATCCCTGGCACGGCCCTTGCTTGCCTGGTGCAGCCGTGCTAGGCGTCTGCCTGAGCTGCTGGGGATGGTGACCACCTCCGGCGTTGCCACAGTCTTTCCCCCTTCCTGTGCTGGAGCTGGCCAGAGCCTCCAAATTTCAGAACCAAAGTCCCGTGACTTCTGTCAAATCGGCAGATAGTTTGGTTGGGCGGGTCCGTGCCCCACGGAGGGCAGGACAGGGCCCAGCCAACTCTGTACTCTGGTGGCAGCAGCCCTGCTTGTCTTTTCTTGTGACAGCCAAGTCAAAGATGGACAGCCTACAGGCAAAGCTCCTCAGGGAAATGTCACCAACCCACACGCACTGTCTGCTGTGCGTGAGGGACCCTCGGTGGCTTGTGCCGCTCTTAAGAGCAAAGGACACTTGCACGCGACCAGTGCCGAGAGGCCGGTTCACAAGGGCACCTGGACGGCTCCTGCTGCTGGCTCCTGCAGAGGCCAGACGTCCTTAGCAGGGAGGATGCTGAGCAGAAAGGTGCCAGCTTTCTAAGAAACACGCTTGAGTTCTCCCCGTCGGGGCAGCTGGCTTGGGGGGATTTTGGCCGTTTTGGTGTGCACCTCTATTCTGGCTGTACCTTGCTGTGCAGAGCACATGCCCGTTTCACAGGGTGCTGCTGGAGGAAGACAGCCGGTGGGCAGGTGACACCTGCAGATGAAAAATAGCTCTGCTCCCACCTGGGGAATGGAATAAAACTGGCAGGGTTGCAAAACCCCTTAGCTCATTGGGAGAGCAGAAAGGGAGACGTGGGGTGCTGGTGGGCCTGCGCGGGAGAAGCAGGTGCTGGTGAGGACCTGGAGGGAGCACTGGTGGTCGGGGTGGGCAGCTTTAAGCGGGCTGAGTTAGTCAGCACATGGACTGTGTGCAGCCCTCCCTGGCCACGAGCCGTACCCTTCAGCACAGCAGAGCCGATAACGGCGCTGACACTGATGTGCGCCTGCACAAAGCTGCAGCCTCATCTCTGAGACAGGATAAACTGTTTGGCCTTTGGACAAGATTATTTCTGTTCAGAACAGGATTGTTATCACTTAATTGAAAATAATTATCCAATGCAAATTGGCTTCAAGTTGGCAGGCTGAGTTGAGAAGACGGCGAATTTCCAAGCTGTCCTGAGGAGAGCTGAGCTTGGTGGCAGGGCGAGAGGCTGGGACTGTCCGCAGGACTGGGGGAGGACACTGCGGGGGACAGATGTTCCCTCTGCAAGGAAAATGGGGGTGACCATCCTGCCCGCCTGGTGCTTTCATGCACTGGGGCCCTCCAGTTTACCTTTCCAAAGCTCAGACAAGCTTTGAATCTCCCCTGAGACTGGGAAGCATCAATCCATCAGCAGGCAGCCCCAGCCAGCACCACCCTGCTCCTGTCTCTGGCATCAGCTGCAGCCAGTAGACAACATGGGTGCAAACGAGACGAGATGCAACTTTGAGCCAGGGCTGGCTCAGAGTTACGCACCACTGTCAACCCGCTGGGCACCGCAGGAGTCTGACACGTCATCGGGTGAAAGAGTGCTAGAGAAGGCCATGGTACCTACACAGCTCCCGTGAAGGCGGTGGGAGGATTGGCACTGGAACCAGCTGCTCAAGAGACCTCTGCCTAAGTGTAATGGGGAAGGTATTAATGAGCCCATACCCCATCCTGGGGCATCTGCAGCTCGGATTTCTTCACACAAAGGGTGCAGCTCTCCTGCTGCTGTCGATCAGAATAGCTGCAGTTGCGTCCAAGGGATGGAGACAGCTGGTACCGTAGAGGGGCTGGGCCACAGCTGGGACATGGAAACCTTCAGAGAACCAGGCAGAAACAGACCCTCTGGTGCTCCGACCCAAGGGGGCACCTAAACCTCGGCTGGGCTTGTGCCTCTTCTACTGAACCTGTTCTTGCTACGCACAAGCAGCCCATCATTCAAAACGTCACCTGCGTCAGCATCTTCTCACCGGCAAACTTCTTCTAAGGAGAACCAGAGATCCCTACATGTCTCTATGAGATTTTCCCAACCCCCTCAACCTGCCGAACCTTCCACTTTGGGGTCTCTGTGGCCACCCTTGTCTGCAGGCTCCATGGGCCACAGTCAGACTGAGGAGGGGGATCTGCCAGGGAAGACCCTGCCTGGTGGAGATCCCCTGGGGACTTGTCCTGCCCTCAGTGAACGTGGGCACACGTGTGGTGAGGAGCCTTTGGGCTTTTGTTACGACGCAGCGGTGCTCTCCCTGTCTGTCTACCCCGGGGAAAGCCAATGGGGCCAGCCAGAGTCCACGGAAAGGCGCAGGGACTCTGGTTGTCCAAGGCCATCTGCACCAGCAGGGACAAGCCCTCTGTGGGGAGCAGACCCTGGAACAGAGCCTGGTTCTCCGGCTTCCCCTTCAAAGGGAAATGCAGAATCACCCACCTTGTCAGCTTCCTGCTCCTGTTCCCTGTCCTGCTTCTCACGTAGAGGTGGACGAGTGGGCACCCCCACCCGTGCAGGGAGGGCTGGCAGAGGAAAGCAGTGACAGATGCTGGCTCAGATGTGGCATCAGCCGAATCTGGCAGGTGTCTGCCTGTCCATACTGCCATCCTGCCAGCAAGGACCTGCACCCGCGGTCCAGGGCCTCTCCACGGCTGTTCTGCCCTTGGCGTTTTCTCCTCTCCTTTTCTTTTTTTCTGCCTGAATGGGTTTGGATTAAACAAGACCTTCCTGAATGTACACAACACCTCTGCCAGTGCACAAATACATGAGAGAATACTGAGTTTCCACAACAGTTTTTACATGATTTGACCAGACTGGTACAAGGTTAATTAAAAAACCCAATGTTTAAATGCCGTTTCATCAGAAGAAGTGTAAAATGCTTCTGCAAGAATCTCTGTCAGGACTTTTCAAAGATAGTGTACTTTACCTGGCAAAGCACAATTAGACACAGTCAAATATTGTTCTGGTTAAAGACTATTAATTTTCCTTACATTTGTCATGAATTAATTTTTTCTGGCTATATCAACAGTGTTTCCTTTATAAATACAACTGGCTCCTTTACATTGAAAAATTAAATTTGCTTTGATAATGAACTGAGGTGCTAATAATCATTTTGCAATGCAAAAAAGTGCAATTACTGGCTGCTGTGCCATGTAGTGCCACAGTCGGTTGTAACTGCCTGAGAGTCTGCATTGGTACCAGTGGACACAGTGAAGACAGTCAAGAGTTACTCAGGGTTGCAGGGACAAAACCTGCACCAGCTGGAGAGCAGAGCAGTGGTGTGGGGCTGCGAGTGCTTGGTTGGTCCCCTCTGCCTGTGCCGGCACAGCTGGGCAGGGCCTGGGGGGGGCTGTGCTGGGTGTCCCGCGAGCTGGGCCCTGCTTTGCCACAGTCACCCACCCAGGTGGCTGCACGGCTCTTTTGTGCCGTGGACACTGCAGGCTCACCTCGATTTCCATCTTTGCAGCACTGCTCCCACGTGCTGCCATGGCACCAGTAGCTTGTCCCCGCCAGCACGCTGCTGTCCTGCCGCCACTGCCATCGTACAGCTGCCCCGCTCCCCTCCTGCAGTGTCTGGCTCTCCCAGTGTTGCCTGGGAGTGTGGCCAATGGCCAGGCAGCTGTTTGTGCTGCTGGGCACGGTGAGCAGGGGCTGCACAGCTGCTGATGTAAATTCCTGTTCCCCAAATGGCTTGGAAAAACTATGCCGAGATGATGAGGCTTTCTTTCCCTCTCCAGGATGTCCTCATCATGCCAGTGGCAAGGAGCAGAAGAGACATGCAGCTGCCAGCTTGCACCTCCTTGCCTCAAACTTCTGCCCAGGCCGAGGATGGAAGCAGACCTGGAAGCAACAGCTCTTCAGAGCCCCACGCTCCTCTGAGATACTTCTACCTGTCAGGGCACACACAGGTTGGGCATTAGTCTAAACTTCAGCTTTCTCTCACCCGTGTAGAAGACAGAAAAGCAGAGGACTTTAGGTACCAAATCAGTGCACTGAAGATGGTGAGGAGGGGTACGATCTACGCCCAACATCCGCTTTAGGCAGTGCTCCCTACCTTTAACTGAGGCAGTTTTCATAATGTATTTTAAAAGTTAAAAAAAGCTCAGAATGTGTGAGTGTATTTTAAAAAATATATTATTTTATAGCTTGGTGTTGACTTTGTTCTTTTGTTGAAAGTAAATCATTAGAGGAAAAATTATAAGACAAAATGAAAAACCATGGTGCATAGAAAATCCACCAGGAGTTCAAAAGAAACCTCTTAATACACAAGCTAAGACGAGGAGGAGGAGGAGGATAAAGCTTTGCTTGGTCTGCTTCAGCATGTGCTGAATTTCCCATACAGTCGGGTTCTTAGAGCTTATGTTCTGCCTAAGCCCTAAAGAACAGAATAAAAATAAATTTTTGCAGGACCTAGTGATTAGGAAGTCATAATGCTGGAGACAGGCTTTCATGGTGATGTTAGTCCTCCTGCTTCAGCATTGCTTTAGAAAGTGCACCCACTGGCATTTCGGCAGCAGCAATCCACAGAGCGCCTCATCCATGTGGGCAGCTTTCCTCACTCATGCTTCATTAGCCTGATGTATTTTTTGCCTTGTTTAATAACTCTTGCAGAGCAAGAGATTCCCTCCTGGAGAACACCTGAGAAGGCTTGTGCCCCAACACTGAAAAAGGGGACAGGGTTTAATCCAGACTTAGCATTTCAATTCACTGCTCAGATCATCTTCGAAACCAATGCACATACTGTGAGCTGAATTCAACCCCATTTCTACCAGGAGAACTCTTTTTGCGGACGCTGGATCGTGCCCTTTGCATCCCTGCTAGTGAGTGGGTGGTATGGGTCTTTGTGCAAGCACCTGAAAGGAGTGGGTGAGGAAGAAGAAATCCCTTCACACCAAAAGCAAACCCAGATCTGGGAAGGGGCAAGTCTCTGGTGGGGGTTGGTGACTCACTGGCAGAAGAATGCAATCCTCTCTAAAAGCTGCTTGTGGAACAGAGCAGTGTGAGAGCTCCCTTCCTTGCTGACCCAGCCTGTGAAAGCCTGGCACATTGAGGTGTCCCCATCCACCGATTCAGGCAAAAGGAACCTTGGGTTGGCTTTTGCAGTGGTTCGCTCACAGGGCAAAAACTTGGCACTCTTGGAAGAGCCGTTCAGTGACATGGGTGGAACAAAATCTGTCGGTAAGAGAGACTGTCCCGAGGCTTGCGGGTCTGCAAGGTCACCACAGACAGCACCTGACTTGCCAGGGGTGGGTCTGGTCTGGAGCTGCTGGGGAAGCAAAATGACAAGGAGGTAAAGACAGTTAATTTTGTCCCGCTCTCTGCGGGCACCACAGCTGCCATTACACTCACTGCTTGCTGGGATCAGCTCAGCTGGGGGTTCCTGACCCTGACTCTGCTGCCTCTGGGGGAGGAGCAGGGATCCGTGCCCCCATGGGACAAACCCACCACAGCAAATCCACTTCTTGCCCCATAGCGAGAAAACGGTCCCAAAACAGGGTGGCTTCCACCCTTTCTGCTGTGCTCTGGTGGGAAGTAACCACAGCTGCCTCCCTGCATGGACTTGGGCTCCGGCTGCTCCTATGGCACAGAGCAGCATCCTCCATGTTCCCGCCAGCTCCCAGGCAGGCGCCGTGGCCGGGCACGTGCCCTCCCACAGCCCGAGTCAGTGGTGTAATGCCACCCCACTAGTCCTGCCCATCTGCCTGCCACGGCTCCTTCCCTGCCATCACCTCTGCCAGCATGGACAACATCTACCTGCGGCAGCAAACATGGGCGCTGGGGCCTAAGCTCGTGCTTCCACACTTGCAATATGTGGGGCAGGAGAGCGTGGGCCTCCCACTGCGGGTGGGGGCTGCTCAGGCTACTGGTGGCCATGGGAGCACACGAGTGCCTGTGTGTCTGGCAGGTACTGTTCTTCCCAACTGAGACCAGGGCCGCTGCCTTAAAACAAAATTAATTGTTTGTCAGACAAATCAGCCTTAGGATTTCCAGAGTGGGGAGGTAATGGTGTCCTCTGAGCTGCGGTTAAGGAAGAAGGCCAAAGCCAGCGAGCTCCATTGCAAAGCACAGCAAATCAAATCCCAGTCGTGCTTTGCAAACAACTCACAGCAAGAGACTACATCTTGGCAAAGATCAAGGGCTGAAAGCCCCACGTGCTCTGCCAAGCCAGCAATGTAGCTGCAGCTCCTTGCCCGAGAGGGAAGAAGGATGGTTTTAGGGGCGATGGGGGCCATGCCTGCACTCAGCTTCTGGCTATGCAGCAGGTCTTAGGCACACATGTCCAAGCTTTGGCTCCACACCACCAAAATGGGGCAGTAATTGCTCCCTCTTCTGTCCGTCAGCCCCCGTATGTCCTGAGCACCAGGACACCGCACTCCACCTGCTCGCACTGCAGCCTCTGCCTGGGCAGGACGGGGACACGGCTTCGTTCTGTGGTGCCCTGATACCACAGGGAGCTCAGGAACCAACATTTTGCTGCAGGGACCCCCCGGGGCAAACATCTTCACCAGCTTGCTGACAAACTGGGCGTCAGCCTGGACAGCTGTGGTGTCCAAGACAGACTACCTAGCGCTGCTGCCGGAGGAACGGTGCCAGCCTGGAAGGGGTAGCACACCCTGGTCAGACCAGCACGGGACCCTGCACCTCGGTAGCAGCATTGTCTGATGGGGGAAGCCCCGAATTTTGGCCCTGCCATCAGCAGGATGCTGCTCATGCCTGGTGCCTCCCTGATGATCTGGCTGGAGACCCTCACAGCACTGGTGACATGGGAGCAGATTACCTTTCTGCCACGGGTTTCAGAGCTCTCCTCTGGGGCTGTGCACAAGGTCTCCAGGCTGGGACGCAGCCGCGGTGCCCCAGACATCACTGGCTGCGTGGGGGTGTGTGGAGCAGCTCTCGGCATCTGAAACACTGGTCACTGCTCCCAGCCGCGAGGTACAGTGTGGCTGTGTAGCTCAGACACGCTTGGTTAAATGGCTTTCCCAGCAGATTCTACAATGGCTTGTGCCGAGAGAGAGAGAGAGATATTGATATTTTTAGGCAGACTTTAGGGAAAAGAAAGCTTCAAGGAGGAGCCAGCCCTCTGTTCCACTGCGTTACAAAGACATGTTTAATTCCTTTCCAGTGCATGCTGGTATGCTGTGAAGATGTACACCTCAAACCACAGTACTCCTTCCTCAACCTTGCTGTGTAGTGGCTGCAACAAATGATAGACCAAATACTCCCTTCTCCCCTCTTCACTCCTGGGACAACTGCCCCCATTATCAAACAAGACTCTGACCTTTTGATCCATCCATCTTGTCTCCTCCACAGAGTCTGGGCTGAGCTACGGCCCTTTATTTATTCACACAATGTAGGTTTCCTCATGCTGCTTCACCAGTGCACATCAACTGTGACCTTGAGACACTATCCTCTCCTGGGATAAGCATGTTTTTCAGTCCCAGGCATCTCTGGAGTAAAGACTGACAGTTCTTTAAAGGAGGGGGAAAAAAGCAGGTGGGAGGAATGACAGGCTGAAGTACATTTTGGTTTCATAGGATAAAATGGAGCTTGATGAAAGTAACTCGGTCTGCAAGTCACCTGGTCCAGAACAGGATTTTAATGCAGTGCTTTCCTTTAACTAGCACCTAATGTGGTAGTATTTGTGCTGGGAGAAAATGCATCAACCCTTTTTGGCATTTTCCTTATCCTGTCCTCATCTAATGCAAAAATATCTTCAACTGTTATTATTTTCGCACTAAGTTCTGTAAAATTCATCAGCTGCTAGACAGAAGCCTTACTGGTAGCACTGGGAGGCACTGATTACCAGTGACAGCCTGCTGGTGGACAACCGCAACCAGTTTCGTTTCAGGGGGCCCAAGAAAGAGAGTGAACCCCACTGCATGGGCACATAGACCAGACGTTCGGTTTCACTTCTCCAGCAGGTAGATGATTTCTGGACTGGTCCATGTGGAGTTTAATGATTTGGGGGGGAAAAGGTTCACTGACTGGGTGTACACAGTGGGACTCCATCTCTGGGGCTGGAAACGTGTCTGCAAATGAGGGTCCTGCTACAGCCCTGCTGGCTGGCAAGAGACAAATCCTTCTTGTCTCTCTGCACTTCGCTGCTCCCAGGTGCAAGAAGGCTCCAACACCCAGTCTGAGGGAAGGTTTTGAAGCTGCAGTGGAGTATGCTGGTTGTGAGATGTGGGGCACTGAGTTTCAGGCACCCAAGCACTACCCCGCGCTGGGGAGCAATTGCTGAAGACAGGGCAGTTCCACGCAGCTGGTGGGATGTAAGAGTCTTGGTTCTCCTTCTCTCCATTCCAGCAGTGCCTGGCCGTGGGCATGCTTGCCCGCACTCTGCCCAACAGCAGCTCAGGGCACTGCTGCTTATGCAGAAGGGAGGGCAGGACCAGTCTGCTGAGAGACCACCGAAGAAAGGAACCAGCAGTCCATCCACTCATCGGCTTGCTCAACTATCTCTGTCATCTCTGGCAGGTGTTTTTTCAACCCTTCCCTGAAACCTGCCAGCAAGACTGCACACCCTCCTCAGACAACCCGCTGCAGTCCCCTGTCATCTTTACCATTTTAAGGTCTTCTTTCTTGGTGTCTCAGCTACACCTTTCTGGCTGTTTCTTAAGCGTGTGCTTTGTTGTCCTACTCACCCCCATATTAAGAACAGCCATTTTCCTTTGCACCTTATTTACCCAGCTGCTTTTCTCTAGAAAAAACAGCCTCATTCATGTCAGTCTTTCCTTGCTGGCTGCATTATCTGGACCCTCTGATTCTTCTCTGAATTCTCTGTTGGGCCCCCAGAGCAGGTTCGCACTGTCTTGCTGTGCAAAGCCTGACATAGGTCAGTATTTGAGCTGATGTCTTAACCTTGAGGTTAATGCTCCAGTTTGTATATGTTGCTGCAGTATCTTCTTTCTTTTACCACAGCTTTGCTGCCTCATGTTCAGCTTGGGAGCTGCACTGCAGCACTGCTCCTCAGTCAGTCAGATCCTGGCCTTCACCTGCAAGGTTGCTAGAAGAAGTTCCTTCATCCAGCTCCCATCTGCTTCCAAATGTTGCTGGTTTATCTTTTTCTCTTCCCATGGTCCCAAATACCCCCCTTTCTCTGTGCTTTTACTCATTGTCTTGCAACCACAAGCAACAGAGATCTATCAGAGCAAAAGCCAGGTTAGACATCTACAGGACTGGGTGGCTGCAGTACTCAGAGGGAAAGCCAGAGACATTTCCACCACAAACGTATCATCTGGGGCTTGCAACAGTCACTGCCAGTGACAGGCAGAAGCCACAATCTATGACCATGCTTCTGTGGGTTTCACCCAAGCAGTTGTATAAGTTGTACACCTTGCCTAGACTTTGCACCTTTAGCTTCCCAAGACAAGGCAGGCTTTTGCTCACCAGCACATAACTGATTTTGAAAAATTCCATAGAAGAGTCTAAGGTGAAATATTGTTGGCTGAAGCCACTGAGCATCAGAGAAACAACGTGGGACTCCTGGCTGGCTTAACTCCTGCCGCAGTGGCCAGGCACCTTACCTTTAGAGGAGGAGTTAGGAAAAGCTCTGACTTGCTCTGCATCTGACCATTGGACAGTGCACACGGGCAATGTAAAGGCACCTGCACCTCTTGTGCACAGGGGCTACGCTGCTGCCCCGGAGCTGGTGTATCAGTCCACAGCAGCCTCACTAGCATGGCAATACTAATATTGGTAGAATTCCTTGTGTTGAGCGATTCCAGCGCTTATCATTTTCCCACTACCAATGTCGCCTCTCACATTGGCTAGGCTGCTAAATAATGCATCATCACAGAAAGCCATTGCATAATGCCTGGAGGAGGAGTAAATTGCACTTTTTATCTCCTTGCAGGTTCCTTTGAAAATGAGGAAGAGAATGATGGAACGAGGGCAGTCAGAGGTAGAGACTTGGAGGAGGTCTCCGTGGGTAACCTCTCCAGAGCGTGCTACCCCAGTGGCCATCATAATAAAGCTCTTCTGGCCTTCACATCTAAGAGAGTCTGTCATTTCTTTTATGGCACATAAAAGATTAGATGGTACTGCAGCTCAGAGTTTTCTCTTGGACATTGTTGAAAACACAGCTGCTTCAGTTTTGGGGGAGTGAAGCAGAAAACTACCTGCTCTTGATGTTCTTCAGTAAATGAGAGCCATGGAGGATCTGAAAACTCTCCAGAGCAAGGACCAGTCCTTACTGCACTATTGTACAGTGAAGAGAATGGTGAGGCCACAATTTCACTGAGCCATTTTTACCTTAAAAAAAACCCCTCAAACTTACTGAATATTAGCTTGAAAAACAGTGGAGAAAACAGTTCTGGGAGGCAAGATTCCCCAAAATCTGCCTAACCATAAGTTAGGGGTGTTGTCCGTTCCCTATTTTTGTACTTATGTGCTTTGTAGTTACCCCTGGAGGTAGAACAGCCACTAGGATGGAATCCTCTGAGAGCAGTCACACAGTTGCCCTTTATGAAGGCAGAGATTTTCCATCCCTGCATGCTGTCCATGTACAGTAGGTACGGGCTTATTATGTACCCCCAGACAGTGGTAACTCCTGACATCTCAGCCATCCATCTCTTGCAGATGGAGAATCTGGTCCCTTTGGGAATTCCCTTCATCGTAACACGTCTGTCCAAGGAAGCGTTAGGGGACACAAGAGCAAGAACACAGTCTCCTGAGTCTTGGTGGCTCTTTAAAGAAGGGTGCAGCTCCTGGAGAAGAGACTTACTCACCTCCTGACAACTTAGCTGGCCACATGACCAAACCAGTGCATCAGAAAAGTTGCAGTTGATCTCAATACTTAACCTAAACAACCCTCCTTCCCTATCTACCAGTCTACATGCTGGTTCAGCTAAAGGCTACTGGAGACTTTTGTTCAAATAGAACCAGGTATTGATAAACAAAAAGGGATGGAAAACATGGCACATAGGAAAAGACGAGTTTCAATGTTAGGGACAAAACTTTTCAGAAGGGGAATTTTTTTTTTTTTTAATTAGGGCTAAAAGTGATTTACTTTTTCAACACCATCAGGAACTTTTCAATCAAGTAATCAACGAAGTTAAGCAAAAATGGATTTCAGTTGCCAACAAGGACACACTTAAGCAACACTGGGCATTAGGTTCCCAAGTATTATGTAGGCATAGCTCTACTCCAAACACCTCTGAGATGAGATGATACAGTCACTAAAATACCAGTGTTCTCACTGGCAACCTTGCCAAACAAAAAGCTGATGAATTTAGGGAGTACCAGCATGGAATACTACTGGCAGAATGATAGCCCTGAATTTTTTCTAGTGTACCCATTTCCCCTCCTCAGATATCCCTGCATTAGCACAGGTTACAAATACTTTTTAATTTTAAAACACAACTGTAGCCAAAGGCCCATTTCTTAGTAAGAATTAAGAGGACATGTACCTTTATGAAATTGTGCTGTTAGTGACTATCAATTGCTTAGCAAAAGGAGTGGTATAGTATAGAGTAGGTCATGAATCAGTAGAGTATAGATAATTTCCTTTTCAAAACCAGAAAATCTCTTGCCAGAGGTGATGTAGTTCCAGCTCAGGAAAGAGAAGCAGACACTGTTTTCAATTATGCTTGGTAATGCATGAAAATATAGAGCAAACCTACATTTTTTTGTATCCCTCATGTAAAGTTTTATTTGGGTTGTTCCTTTAATGAAGCATTTATTCTTACAAAGCTTTTAACAACACACTTGTTTAATTCCAGTGTACAAAAATAACTGTCTTTAAAAAAATTATTAAAGTCTAGCACAGTATGTCTGGAATCAAATAAATTTTTCATACTCTGCTATCTTTTCTCCAGAAACAACTTCCACATCAAGGGGAACACGGACATATTTAATTCAAGATGTAAGCTCTGTTCCATTACTCAGCTGCTTTCTCCTGCCATGCTGACTAGTTGGCAAAGACAAGGAATGGGCTCGCACAGGGCTCACCTGCACTCGGCACCGAAAGCCGTGGCACTGAGGGTGATGGAACGACGACACCACATTGGAGCGCAAGGTGGGAGAATGTCACGTCCAAAAATGCAAGGCAATGACTTCGCAGCACCTTCCAGGAGGGCCAGAACTGAAAAAGTGCCCAGCTGCACTCTGCAGAGGACTGAGTGGTTGCGGGGAATGTGCTTTACATCCATGTCCCTGACCTCCAGCCCAACCCCTCCTAGCATGAGGGTCTCTCCGGCATCAGGTCCAAAGGCATTGTGCTCCCTAGCAGCAGACCCTGCTCCGACAGGCAGAGCCACATCTCAACCGGTGAAGAAACAAAACCTACCAAACCCAGCGTGGCCCCTTCCCCTCCCCGCTCCCCCCCTCCAAGCAAAGAAAATAAACTTACAGCCTATTCTGGGACTGCTGGAAAGAACAGCCATTCCAGGCAGGAGAACTGAGTCCCGCCTGTCAAGTGGACAGTTCACAACAGACAGAGCACTCCCTTTCGGGAACAGAGATGGATGTTAGATGTGTGACTGGTGCCTGGGCATGCCTGCCCAGGTTCAGGGACGGACTCAAATTCAGTGTGCTAAGAGAGGGACAAAAATAAACAGAAGGCAGAGCCGGAGCCAGTAAATGCCAGTGCTACCTATCTACTTCCTCATCACCAGCATTTCTGTTTGGACTTCTTCCTCCTCTGTTTTATGAGGAATAAATTCTCATTGATATCAGGACTAGCGTCCTTCTGCTTCTTCCATTTCTTCGTCCTTTTAGCACCTTCCAGAGGCTCCTGCATGTACGCAGTCTTGCTGCCTGGGAATGCCTGGAAAATGGACTTGTGACGGATTTTGCTGCCCTTACATGCCTGCCTTTTACACCCTCTAGGGAAGTCCTCCTCCATCTTGTGGCCCATTTCAACATCACTTCTGTGTTTCTCTTCTCTGGGTTTCTCTGCCCGGGACATCTTCATCTTTTTGTGACACTTGCCATCTTTGTTATGTTTCCCATGTTCTTTCCAAGGCTTGCTCTTTTTCTTATGGCTGTGCCCCCCTTGTTTTTCTTCCTGCCATGGTGTCTCTGACTGTTCTGGCAGAAGGCCAGCTTCCTGTAGTTCTGTAAAAGAGAGCAGTTTATTTCAATACCCATGCAGAAAACCTAAAACCTAGTGCCCGAGCCATCACAGCCTTCCTTAGGTATGAAGTTAGTATGAATCTATCAGAGAGATATTTTTTCATAATGTTTTTTTTTTTCTGTCAACAGACTAGAATCTTAACAAATTACAGTTTAATCCTCTTCCTGCTAGTTTATAGCATTTTTAATGTCAGTGAATTTCTTAGAATTAAAACATCTGACAAAACCCACCTAGTGGCTTTGACACAATAAATTTCCAAGATAGACACGGATGAGTGAAGTCACAAATCTTTTACTAGCGTTAGACTACCTGTTCAAATCCCTATAGCTTTTCCCAACACATGAAAATAATCCCACAATATTTCTAAAAGTAGCAAGCACAGAAGAAAGTATTTCAAAGAACTGAAAGGCAGGAGGGATCTCCCAAAATATACTGTACCTGCAACTTTTCTTTTTAATCTGTTTGCTCTTTTCTTGATATCGTATTCATCATCGTAGTAGTAGACGAATGGAGAAGTAGGGAACATGCTCCCATGCATCCGCTTTTCTGAGCACTCCTGCAAAACACATTTCAAGTCACTAGATGTGGCTGAGGTGTAATTCTCCTGGAAGGGAAATGGGTTGGATTCTGCAGATGCCGGTCTGTACCTGTGGAGGATGTGGCCAGCAATTCCTTAAACACTGATAAGTTTATTACCATCCAATAATCCTTCTTGTGCACACAGAAAAACATGCATTACATGAGCCAAGCTGCAGTCCTCTCGCAGCAAATGGAAGGAATCCCATGTCTTCCCGCAATCACTCCACATCTGTAGCACGGATAGAAGCAGAGGACTAGAAGCAGCTGAGCACTACGTAAGTACGAGGCGAGTTGCAAACAATGAAGCTGTTGGATCTGGGGTACAGGGCTGTCCTGCCTGCAGCTGGGCCAGGTCCCCCACCACCTGCTTTCGCTGCTTCTCACTGCCCACTCTGGTCTCCCAGCACAGCCACATGCCTGGTCTCCTCAAAAGACTTCTAATTGCAGGGGAGCTCTTTTAACCTGGATCATTTGGGGTGAAAGTATGTGCAGAAATGTGGCAGACTCAAAGGGTGGGGTGGGCTGAGGGAAGGAGCAAGCAGCGACGAGGAGCCAGGGGCAGCATCCTCCCCACATCCACAGCCAGAACGGTGTGTCTGACTGCATGCAGTTTTCTCACAGCTACAAAGCAAAAGCAAATCCTGCAGGAAACTGCTGTGCAAGCACATCAGATTGCAGGGAAGAGGAAGAGAGCCCCGAACAGTTGGCTGAGGGGAGGAAGGGGCTGGCTCTTGCATCACGTGCATGTCAGCCTATTTCCCAAACACTTGATTCAGGAATGTGAATTTTTTCACTGCTGGACACAAAGTTTTAGCAATGTCTTGCCAGCCAGGCTAACAGGATGCTTCCTATGATTCTGTCTTTTTTTCAGGGTACCATGTGATATTAACCGATGCTTTCTTCTACTTGTAAATTGCTTGTTAACTGTTGTGCTTTGCAACATCATCTTTCTACTTCTTGGACACCGCCCAAATCTACTAGGCTCTGGGTCTTGCTGTTCTCAAGAAACTGTCAGGAGCTTTCACTCCCCACAATGTCTCCACCACAAGCGAAGCAGCTTTCCTTCTTGCGTTTGCTGTTTCTACCACTCAGTGCCACCTCTAGCTCCCCCTTTCCCTGTGTGTCTTCCTGCCTCCTACCCTCTCCCTTTTAAAGGCAGAGTACATCAGAGATGCATTTCAGATGTATTTCATATTTCTCAGCTTGTATTTGGTCCTTGCTTGGCTGAAATTAAATGAAGAATCAGGCTATTCTCTGTGGTGTCCTCCAAAAGGGCACTGCTAGGTTGTGTGACAACTGGCTCGTCTCCACATGCACAGAGGAGCGCAGAGAAGCAATGGCAGATGGTAGCTGGACCCTACCCAAGTCTGAGGGCTCAGTCTTACCCCACTGCGAAATAAGGCTGAAAGGGACCTAGGAGGGGGCATGCGAGTCCATCCGTCACCTGAAGCCATTCTCAGTAGCTATTCATCCGAGATACGCATATCCTGAAAGACGGACTGGATCTCACACTGAACACCTTGAACAGCCAGCTATCGCCCCACAAAGAAACCTCCTCTCTCACCTTTCCCAGGTCCTCCATCTACCTCCCTCAGATTTAAGAGGAGAGAAAGGCATAATGGAAAAAACGACACTTCAAATACCTGTGTTTCACATGAGTGAAACTTAAGAGTGGCCTTTAGGCAGGACACAAAGCTGCCTGCCTATCTGGAGTAAATGAAAGAAAATATTATCCCCAGACATTGGCCAAAGAAACTATTATCCCCAAACATTGCCTACTTAAAACAACATAGATTTGCTTTACACAGGAGTATGCAAAGACACATTCATCTTTCTGTGATATCTGTGATATGTACAGCTTGAGATCCCACATCAAATCTAGGGCTTGCTCTGCAGGCACATGGCCTGTTCATTATTCTTCTTTTGTTAATACACTGACAGAGAAGCCTTAGTGAATCAAATGCACATGCCACCCAAACAGGCGCTCCTCTTTTCCTCTTTATCTCCATTGCATTGATAAATCAGCTCAGCAATGTCCAACATGTACTTGGCTACATCCTTCCCTCTCAAGTAAGCTGCCACTGCTGCCATACGCTGTGTACTGTTAAATACTCTTGGGACAGTCTTCAGCGCTGGAGGTATTGTACAGAGGACGGAAAGTAGAGCCTGCTACCAACCTGCAGGAGGAATTTTCTGTGTGATTGGCATACTGAGATGTGAATGCAAGGCACATCTGCAGATACCATACATTTCCTTATCCCTGCTGCCTTCAGAACTTGCTGCAGCCTGAATAACGCAAGTGGGCTGTCCCTCATTAACTCCCCCCCCCCCCCCCCCCTTTCCTATGGGGATGCCCCTTAAAATGAGCACATATTTGTTACAGATGCTAAGAGACAATGTTTTGGATGTGTGGACTGCTATGAAATGAACTATGATATGAACTGTACTGAAGAAAATAAGATTTCTTGTCTGTATTGAATCCTTAGTTTACATAAAAATATGACTGTCTTAATAAACAATACAGCAAATTCAGGAAACATAACTGCCAGGTGTTGGAACCTCTGACAGTTTATGTCTTAACTATTTCCATTTCTACAAACAACAAGAAGTGATCCGCAATGACCTCCTTACTGGAACTCCACAGTTAACTCTGGGATTTAGCAAGTTTTTTGCTCTTGCCTCTGTTTTTGGGAAAGGTCTCCCTAGACCTCTAGCAAAGAAAAGGAATTTCAAGTGTTCCTAAACTAGATCAAATGGTAACATGAAAGGAAACAGACTGCAGTGGGAAGCACTGATTATGGTGCGTCTATACAAAACTAACCCCAGCCTTTTCTTCTTGGTCAGTTCGTTATTCCTCTGCTTTAACCTCTCAAAAAAGGCAATAGAGCAGGGTTCCTGAGGTACAGAAATGGGAAAAATATTAAGAAATGCCTGTCATCACAAGTGAATTTTACCTGCTTAAAAATATGTACATTAAAAAAAAAAAATCAACAAAACCCCCCTTTTTTTCTGCCCTTAAATTACAGGCAGATCTTTCAAGCTCTGACAGAGCTGCTCACTGCATGAACTCAGGCACTGATTACAACCTCAGTTTTCACAGCCAGTGAGAGCTGCAAGTCTCAGATGCATTGCCTGTCCAGCTGGGTTGCTGTAAAAATGCACATGCAGGCCGCCAGTCCAATTTCCTCAGCCATTCTTGGACAGAAGGTTTAGTGATTTGAGGGCAAATACTCAGTTATCACTACATAACCCGATGTGTGTCCTGGATATTTTTCTGTATGCATATAGAAAGATGTGGTGAGTATTTGTACCCTTTTGTGTTGTTTTTGACTTCTCCGTTTTCATTCAGTCATTGCTCAGGCTATTTCTGCTCATTGTATGCTAGTAAAAATACTGTCTTCTTCTTTAACTTTGATAGCCATAAAGTATTTTCCTTGAGTCCCTTTACTCCCTTACTGATTTTATACAGTTTCTACCACTTTCTATCCAAGTAATTACTATCAGCTCCTCCCACATATTTATTAATTATTTTTACAGCAGCCTTATTTGTATCCATGTATGGCTGCCTCCCTTGAATGCCATTTTTTGACAGTTTAGTAAAATGTTCCTTATCCGTTGCCGGTAATCAGTCTCACTTCTTCTTCAATCCTGTCACTTGCATTTTTATTGTACATGCTCATTTTAGTGTCTGTATTACTGGCCACAGCTTGATTCTGGTTTTGTTTAGCAGGATCAGTTTCAGTGCTGCTTTCATAGGTTTTATCAGCTCTAGTCCCAAACAGCAGGCAGAACAAGCTAGTTCACATGACTGTATCGCTGAGGTCTCACACTGCTGCCACATGTGTACCTGTGTCTTGAGCAGACGTCTTGCAGGGGAAGCCAAGGATTCGGACTCCTGTACCACAGCCAAGGCAGTGCCTGTACTCCTGCTGTGCCAGGGGTGACACCAGGCTGCTGGCACATGCTCGTATCTTACTGAGTTTGGATTGCAACAGCTGCTTACTTCCTGCCCCTTCCAACGCGCCTGCGCAGGCAGCAGCATGTCCTGGACATATGTGATGGCCTCAACACACCACTCGAAGAGGAAAATCCTCACTTGTCTCCAAAGACAGCTTGGCATTAAAAATCTTCCGTTTATCTTTCAGCTCTGCCATGAGACGATCCCAGCAAACCTGCCCTACCTGTCCCACTATTCCCCACAGGGATTAACTATTTAGCTGAAAACAGCAGCAAGCTTTTAACGATACATCTTCAGTAGTTGTAGGAGTCGACACACAGAGCACGCAGGAGAGAAGGAAGGAATTTGCTGGGAATTTGCTATCTCTAAGCTGTAGGAAAGTATAAACTTAACCCATCCAACGCATGAGTACCGTTCATCTTCTAGAATACTTGTGGCTTCTGGACTTATTCCATAAAAGAAAGGAACTAACATTTGTTTGGTGTTGATATTTGCAGGTAGAGAGCTGCACTTATCACAACAGGCGATAAACATCAGCAAGCAATCCTAGAGGGTGCAGCACACCTCCAGTTTTTACTGAAGCCACTTAAGGCTCACAATGTCTTCCTTCACCAGGCTGTGTACCTTACAGAGGGATGATGTCAAACTTAATTCAGGTGTTGAATTAAACTAAGAAACTACAAGTAAGGATCATCAAAAGTAGGCAGAAGCAGAAAATTCCTAAAACGGGCATTCAAATTGTTGGGCTGATTGTGGTGAAAAACCTTACATGATGTTGAATGTGGCAGTAAGGCATTAATATTTCATCCCATGAGCCACGGGAAAAAAAAGAAAGAAAGAAAGAAAGGAAAAAAAAGGGTCTGTTCAGCAACTGTCTGTTTTCCAATGAACATTCTCTCTCCCAGGCAGTCTCATTTTGATTTAAGATTTAAAAAACAAATCAATAAACCTGCCAAGGAGAGATAGTAACTTTTCTTTTCCTCCATATCTGTAAATCAGATGGGTGAGATCACTTTATATATTGGCCTCCACTGATTGCACAAGTGCTGCAAAGTCACAAACATTTCATTAGAAATGTTTCTTCGT